>NC_084737.1:7573289-7693289 GCF_033978785.1 Entelurus aequoreus | reverse complement strand
TTTCATGGCATATGTACTCAGGTTCTGCAACATAAACAATAAGACTCTTGAACGCATCATAATAAATGGATTAACTCGCTGGAATACAAAGACAATACAACATACATCCATAAACGTGGATGCATATGCAAAAGTGCAATATATTGATCTGTACAGTAATCTATTTATTTATATCTGCACCTTATTGCTCTTTTATCCTGCACTACCATGAGCTAATGCAACGAAATGTCGTTCTTATCTGTACTGTAAAGTTCAAATTTGTGTGACAATAAAAAGAGAGTCTAAGTCTAAGTGCACTATAATACTAAAATATTAAAATATTATTATATACTGTTAATAGAAATGTTAAAACATTTTACTTGAGCAATATTAGTAAATACTACACTTTTATTTAGTGAATACTCAAATAAAATAAAATAAACTGTGTTTCAAATGTACAATTTAGTAGACCCGATAAAAGTACTGTAGGTGGATGGAGTATTGAAACATAGTACCCAAGTAAAAGTACTTTGATGGCATTTTTACTCAAGTACAAGTTTTAAAAAAGTAAGTAGTATTGTTTCAGTTTATTCTGACGCAGTCTTAAAACGGCAGGTTTCCTGTGCTCTTATTTTGGCGAGCTAGTCTGGGACGTCATTTCCTGTTTGTCGCGTTTCCTGCGTTATATTAACTTTTAAACGATGGCGTAAACAGCATCGTGTGCGTTCCTGACTAAAATGAAAAGTATTCGGCGAATATAGCACTGTTGTTAATGCCTATAATGTGTTAAATGTAGCCTTAAAACCGAGTGTTTGTTTGCAACAATGTTTCTCCGAGACGATATAATTTGCCAGTTTAACTTTAGCCCTTTTAATGGCGATATACTTCCTGGTACACGGTAGTTACCCTAGCCTACCACTAGAGGGCGACACAGCCCATGTTTACAGCACTATCTAAATCAACAGCGTTTATTCTCCATTCGTTTCTAATGGACTGTTTTAATAGTCAATGTAAATTAGTTTTACAAGTATATTATATTATATATAACATTATACATATCCTGGTATATTATTGCCCAGTCATTCTTTGTATGTGTTCCCTTTAGTAAAATATCTATTATTTGCTGACATGTTTACTCAGGCACATGTAAAAGTACATTTCTTAATAAACTAAAGTAAAAAAAAACCCAACAAGTTAGTTTTCAATGTAGTAATAGTCAGTAGACCCCATGAAAGTAGCTTACTAGTTACTAAAGGTTGAAACGAGTATTTTAACCATGTACTCAAGTAAAAATAAATATTTTGCTCATATTTTTACTCGGGTACTTACATGTAAAAGTCAAAGAACTACTTAAGTAAAACAAAACAAAAAAAAATATTTTTAATGTAATTATAAAAGTACAGTTACTTTGATGACATTTGTATTCAAGTACAAGTCTAAAAAAAGTTACTAAAAACAACACAATAAGTAATACTGAATAAGTTATTAAAAAACAATACAAGAAGTAATACTGAATTAAAAGTTATTAAAAAACAATAAAAGAAGTACTACTGAATTAAAAGTTATTAAAAACCAATAAAATAAGTACGACGGAATTAAAAGTTAATAAAAAAACAAAAGAAGTACTACTGAATTAAAAAGTTATTAAAAACCATTAAAAGTAGTATTACTGAATTAAAAGTTATTTAAAAAACAAGAATTACGACTGAATTAGAAGTTATTAAAAAAACTAAAGAATTACGACTGAATTAATAGTTATTTAAAAACAATAAAATAAGTACCACTGAATTAAACATGATCAAAAACCATTAAAAGTAGCACTACTGAATTAAATGTTACTAAAACAACAATAAAATACTGAATTAAAAGTTATTAAAAAAACAATAAAAGAAGTACGACCGAATTAAAAGTTACTAAAAAACAATAAAAAGTTGTTAAAAAACAACAAAATAAGTACTACTGAATTAAAAGTTATTAAAAAAACAATAAAAAGTTGTTAAAAAAACAATAAAATAAGTACTACTCAATTAAAAGTTACTAAAAAAACAATAAAATAAGTACTACTGAATAAAAAAGAGAGAAAGAGGAATTCAGTGACAACATTTATTTGACACTGAACGACATTGAAGAAGAAGCTAGTTGGCGTCCAACATGTGACAAGACAGCAGTCCTACAACAAAATGATCATACATGATGTTTTACTGTCAAATGCAAATATAAAATATATTAAGAGTATAGATTGTCTCTCTGGGATTAAAATAATTAGTAATACTTACTCGTACAGTACTAGTACACTAAACTTTATGATTAGTAATACCTGCTCGTACAGTACTAGTACACTAAACTTTATGATTAGTAATACCTGCTCGTACAGTACTAGTACACTAAACTTTATGATTAGTAGTACTTGCTTGTACAGTACTAGTACACTAAACTTTATGATTAGTAATACCTGCTCGTACAGTACTAGTACACTAAACTTTATGATTAGTAATACCTGCTCGTACAGTACTAGTACACTAAACTTTATGATTAGTAATACCTGCTCATACAGTACTAGTACACTAAACTTTATGATTAGTAATACCTGCTCATACAGTACTAGTACACTAAACTTTATGATTAGTAATACCTGTTCATACAGTACTAGTACACTACATAAAAACTTTATCATGGCATCCAGGCTGAGGATCAAAGATGGTGTTGGCCGACAGATGCTCCTCTCGCTCCTCCTTCCTCTGCAGCTGTCCTCTCAGCTGTTCACACATGGACAGGACAGGACAGGACAGGACAGGACAGGACAGGACAGGACAGGACAGGACAGCAAGGACGAGGTCAAAGATGGCAGACAATTAGATGTGTGATGAGGAATCAAACCTTTAAGAGAGTGAGATGTCACACTTCTGTGCTTTTGGAGTCTGCAGGCAGGTCCTGGAAGGACAATAACAACTCAGATTGGAAGTGTGTTTACAACTCAGACACTTGTAGTAACATTCTACTGGATGCTAACAGTACACTCACTTGTTAACTGTGCAAGGTTAGTAACACTAGCTATATGCTAACATGAAAGTGTGAGCTACACGCTAACATGAAAGTGCGAGCTACATGCTAACATTAAAGTGGGAGCTACACGCTTACATTAAAGTGCAAGCTATGTGCTAACATTAAAGTGCGAGCTACGTGCTAACATTAAAGTGTGAGCTACATGCTAACATGAAAGTGCGAGCGACACGCTAACATGAAAGTGCGAGCTACACGCTAACATGAAAGTGCAAGCTACATGCTAACATGAAAGTGCGAGCTACACGCTAACATTAAAGTGCGAGCTACACGCTAACATTAAAGTGCAAGCTACATGCTAACATTAAAGTGCGAGCTACACGCTAACATTAAAGTGCGAGCTATGTGCTAACATTAAAGTGCGAGCTACACGCTAACATGAAAGTGCGAGCTACACGCTAACATTAAAGTGCGAGCTACACGCTAACATGAAAGTGGGCGCTACACGCTAACATTAAAGTGCGAGCTACGCGCTAACATTAAAGTGCAAGCTACATGCTAACATTAAAGTGCGAGCTACACGCTAATATTAAAGTGGGAGCTACACGCTAACATTAAAGTGCGAGCTACACGCTAACATTAAAGTGCAAGCTACACGCTAACATTAAAGTGGGAGCTACACACTGACAATAAAGTGCAAGCTACACGCTAACATTAAAGTGCGAGCTACACACTAACATTACAGTGCAAGCTACATGCTAACATTAAAGTGCGAGCTACACGCTAACATGAAAGTGCGAGCTACATGCTAACATTAAAGTGCGAGCTACACGCTAACATTAAAGTGCGAGCTACATGCTAACATTAAAGTGGGAGCTACACGCTAACATTAAAGTGGGAGCTACATGCTAACATTAAAGTGCGAGCTACACGCTAACATTAAAGTGCGAGCTACATGCTAACATTAAAGTGCGAGCTACACGCTAACATTAAAGTGCGAGCTACACGCTAACATGAAAGTGCGAACTACACGCTAACATGAAAGTGCGAGCTACACGCTAACATTAAAGTGCGAGCTACATGCTAACATTAAAGTGCAAGCTACACGCTAACATTAAAGTGCGAGCTACACGCTAACATTAAAGTGCGAGCTACACGCTAACATTAAAGTGCGAGCTACACGCTAACATTAAAGTGGGAGCTACACGCTAACATTAAAGTGCGAGCTACATGCTAACATGAAAGATCTCACAATTTAACAGCAACACCATTTTAGGTTAGCATGTTAGCCGAAGAAGAAGAAATGATCAAACTAGCACCTCTGTAGCGGACTGCTAGTTGGCAGGGCTTTATTTTAAGACGTGTAGCAAAGCCTGCTGCCCGATAAGAGGTTTAGGGCCAGTGGAAAAAGAGCAAAAGTTCCCACCTGGCGTGGAGGGTCCAGGTCCAGGTCCAGGTCCTGAGAGTGGGCGTCCTCCAGTCCGTTGACTTTGAGGGAGTCTAGACTCAGGTCTGGTGGGACGTCTCCCAGCTGCAGGTCTAGACTCTGAGACTCACAGGAGTTGTTGAGGTCACAGCTGCTCTCGCTCGCCGCGGTGGCGTCCTCGGTGGCGTCCTCGGTGGCGTCCTCGGTCTTCTCCGGCGCCTTCGAGTCCTCGCTACCGTCGTCCGGCTCCTGCTTGGCCGCCTCCGTGCCCTCGGCCTCCCCCAGCTCGGTGGGGACGTGCGCCTGGTTGCGGCTGGACCCCCTGGACTCCTCAAAGGTGGGACTCTCCGGGGTGGGGGTCAGCGGCACCACGGCGATGGCGGCGCCCTCCCTGGTCAAGGACCCGTGGCGAGGTTTGTCCGGAGAGCGGAAACTGAACCTCTTGTTGGGGTTGTAGCCCCGGTGGAAGTCTGAGAAACTGGACTTCCAGGCCTTGGGGGACAACAAGGTGCGCCTCCTCAAGGATCCGTACCTGGAACATGCCACTCATTACACGTCTTGTGTGGGGGTCAAACAGGAGGTTGCCTACAGCCACAGCCAGAGTGGATTGTTTGTGTGCAGCACAACACATCATCTTCATTTATTGTGTAATATTTATTCCTTAGAGACGTCAATTAAATAACCAACAACAAAAATAAATAAATAATAAATAAATAAATGTATAAATAAATAAATAAATAAATAATAAATAAATGTATAAATAAATAAATAAATAAATAAATAATAAATAAATAAATGTAGTTTTTGTTTGAAGGGCCAAACAGGAAGTAGAATTTCACATGTTCCAAAACGAGTACTGGCAGTGACGCCGAAGGAAATCCATTTAAATATTGAATTAAATGTAATTAAATTAATAAAAATATTATAAATTAAACATTAAATTAAAAAAAAATATTACATTAAATTAATTTCAATAAACCATGATGACATGATGTGTTTACTTTCTTTTAAGGAAACAACACTATCTAATTAAATGACATTTTATGTCAGGTAATTCAAATGACTTTAAGTACATTTATTGTAACATTATTTAAATGGATGTCATTTAAGTCAATGTGATATAAGTTTTTTTAATATTTAATTTTAGGTAACATAATCTAAGTCAGGGGTCAGCAACCTTTTTGAAGGCAAGAGCTACTTCTTGGGTACTGATTAATGCGAAGGGCTACCAGTTTGATACACGCTTCAATAAACGGCCAGAAATAGCCAATTTGCTCAATTTACCTTTAACTCTATGTTATTATTAATAATGAATGATATTTACACTTAATTGAATGGTTTAAAAGAGGAGAAAACACGAAAAAAAAAATGACAATTACATTTTGAAACATAGTTTATCTTCAATTTCGACTCTTTAAAATTCAAAATTCAACCGAAAAAAAGAAGAGAAAAACTAGCTGATTCGAATGTTTTTGAAAAAAATTTAAAAAATAATTTATGGAACATCATTAGTAAATTTTCCTGATTAAGATTAATTTTAGAATTTTGATGACATGTTTTAAATAGGTTAAAATCCAATCTGCACTTTGTTAGAATATATAACAAATTGGACAAAGCTATATTTATAACAAAGACAAATCTTTTTTTTTTTTATTCTAGATTTTCCAGAACAAAAATTTTAAGAGAAATTCAAAAGACTTTGAAATAAGATTTAAATTTGATTCTACGGATTTTCTAGATTTGCCAGAATAATTTTTTTCAATTTTAATCATAATAAGTTTGAAGAAATATTTCACAAATATTCTTTGTCGAAAAAACAGAAGCTAAAATGAAGAATTAAATTAAAATGTATTTATTATTCTTTACAATAAAAAAAAAAAATGTACTTGAACATTGATTTAAATTGTCAGGAAAGAATAGGAAGGAATTTAAAAGGTAAAAAGGTATATGTGTTTAAAAATCCTAAAATCATTTTTAAGGTTGTATTTTTTCTCTAAAATTGTCTTTCTGAAAGTTATAAGAAGCAAAGTAAAAAAAATTAATGAAATTATTCAAACAAGTGAAGACCAAGTCTTTAAAATATTTTCTTGGATTTTCAAATTCTATTTGAGTTTTGTCTCTCTTAGAATTAAAATGTCGGGCAAAGCGAGACCAGCTTGCTAGTAAATAAATAAAATTTAAAAAATAGAGGCAGCTCACTGGTAAGTGCTGCTATTTGAGCTACTTTTAGAACAGGCCAGCGGGGCGACTAATCCGGTCCTTACGGGCCACCTGGTGCCCGCGGGCACCGCGTTGGTGACCCCTGGTCTAAGTCAATGCAACATATATTAATGTAATGTCATTCAATTCAATGTACTAGAAGTTAATGTAATGTAATTTGTGTAATACATTTAACATCATTTAATTTGTTATTTTAATATGTAATGTAATTTAAAGTGATGTAAGTTAATGAAAATCAGAATAATACAATTCAATTCAACGTGATGTAATGTCATTCCATTTAATTCAAGGCAATTTATGTCATTTACTGTACTTTAATGCAGTGTACGTCACTTTAATTGAATGTAAATTCATGCAATGTGTTAGAATAATTGTTTGTAAGTTATCACAAAAAAACTTTGTGTTGAAATGAGTTCCAGGCAAACTTCTGCCCAATTTCCAGACGAACTCTTTTCGAACTATTTTACGGAACTCTCTTTGAACTATTTTACGGAACTCTTTTTGAACTATTTTACGACCTCTCCTTTTGAACTGTTCGGTAACCAAAGGCAGCGCTGTTTACGACCCACTGCCCTCTGGAAGCAGCTGTGGTCAGGTGGGGGGGAGAAAGTCAAATAAAGAAGGAGTGCAATCTTTTGTCAGAGCGTGGGTGACACTGTTAAGAGGTTACAGGTCGACACGTTTTCTCCTCAATATCGAGTCCACATTGAATTCTGCCTCTGTTTGATTCTTTGCCTCTTGTCTTGTTTAATATATGTCATCAGTGTTTGAACCTGACACAATGTCATTTAATTTGTTAATGAAATACATTTCAATGTAATCTAATGTCATTCAGTTCAATGTAAATTGATGTTATTCAACTTAATGTCAGTGAATTTATTTTAATGCAATCTAATGTAACGTAATGTCAATTAATGCAATGTAATGTAATTTAATGTCATTCAATTCCATCCATCCATTTTCTACCGCTTGTCCCTTTCGGGGTGGCTGGAGCCTATCTCAGCTGCACACGGGCGGAAGGCGGGGTACACCCTGGACAAGTCGCCACCTCATCGCAGGGCCAACACAGACAGACAGACAACATTCACACACTAGGGACCATTTAGTGTTGCAGTGACGTTGTCACGTTGTGTAAAAGGTAAATAAAAAGAGAATACAATCATTTGCAAATCCTTTTCAACTTATATTCAATTGAAGAGACTGCAAAGACAAGATATTTAGCGTCAGAACTGGTAAACTTTGTTATTTTTTCCAAATATTAGCTCATTTGAAATTTGATGCCTGCAACATGTTTCAAAAAAGCTGGCACAAGTGGCAAAAAAGAGTGAGAAAGTCGAGGAATGCTCATCAAAGGCTTATTTGGAACATCACACAGGTGAACAGGCTCATTGGGAACAGGTGGGTGCCATGATTGGGTGTAAAAGCAGCTTCCATGAAATGCTCAGTCGTTCACAAACGAGGACGGGGGCGAGGGTCACCACTTTGTCAACAAATGCCTGAGCAAATTGTTTAAGAACAACATTTCTCAACAAGGAATTTAGGGATTTCACCATCTACGCTCCGTAATATCATCAAAAGGTTCAGAGAATCTGGGGAAATCACTGCACGTAAGCCATGATATTACGGACCTTCGATCCCTCAGGCGGTACTGCATCAAAAAAGCGACATCAGTGTGTAAAGGATATCACCACATGGGCTCAGGAACACTTCAGAAAACCACTGTCAGTAACTACAGTTGGTCGCTACATCTGTAAGTGCAAGTTAAAACTCTACTAGGCAAAGCCATTTATCAACAACACCCAGGCAACTTCACTGCCTTTGGGTTTTGTACTTCAGTATATTATAATGTCATGTGGTGTAAATTCAAATGGGGTCCATTCATGTCAGTAAAAGTGATATCCTGCGGCCACACTCACCTGTGCACACCCTGAACGGCAAACACTTTGTCAGGATGCTGAGCCTGCAGTTCCTTCACCACGTTGTCCAGGTCCATGTTGAGCTGCCAGAGACCAGGCTGGCGTCAAAACAAACTTCTTTGCCGTGCGTCCGTCCCTCAGGCCACCTACCGTCCTCATCTCTCTGTAGAAGACATCTCGCACGCTGGATACGGCGGAGAAGACCGTCACGTAGCATCCGACGCGGCTGAGGAAGCAAACGTAACATGAAGCCCGGACAGGGTTCGCACACCTTTCCCACCGCCAAACTCAAGCACTTTTTCAGGACTTTCAGGATCAATTTTCCAGTTTTCCCAGTCCCCTTCAAAAGGCGAAAACCAGTGTGAATCAATCTATAGCAGGGGTGTCAAACTCATTTTAGATGGGGGGCCACATGGAGAAAAATACTCCCAAGTGGGCCGGACTGGTAAAATCACGGCACGATAACTTAAAAATAAAGACAACTTCAGATTGTTTTATTTGTTTAAAAATAAAACAAGCACATTCTGAAATTGTACAAATCATAAAGTTGTTGTTTTTTTTTACAATTACCTGTTGCGGTTAATAGTATATATACTTTTTTTGTCGTTATTTATATTTTCTGAATAAATTATGTGATAATGTTCATCAGTCAACTCATTGGTGTTCATTTTCAATCTATCAAGATAAAACAATTATATCAAAATCAAATTACAAAATGTTATTTATGCAGTTTGATCATTTTCCTCGACTGATGTACTAACATCATGAGGTTTATTTTGTACATATGTAGCATCATCTACAAAGATACAAAGAATTGCTATTGTGCCATCTAGTGGACACATTTAGAACAGCTGTTTCTTTCATTCAAAAATTTCAGGTTCATTTTTATACTTAGCAAACTCATCCCGCGGGCCGGATAAAACCTGTTCGCGGGCCTGATCCGGCCCTCGGGCCGTACGTTTGACACCCCTGATCTATAGCCTTGTTGTTTGAGGTCAACAAATGCTGTCTGTAGGGAAAATACGGAAAATCTGCTAAAATTAAGTCTTTACATTGAAGCAGCAGTTATCATTAAAGGCCTACTGAAAGCCACTACTAGCGACCACGCAGTCTGATAGTTTATATATCAATGATGAAATCTTAACATTGCAACACATGCCAATACGGCCGGGTTAACTTATAAAGTGCAATTTCACGAGGTCAAGGGAAGTGTTTGGACCCAATTCGAATACCTCTGTTTTCTTCAACAAAATTCCACAGTATTCTGGACATCTGTGTTGGTGAATCTTTTGCAATTTGTTTAATGAACAATGGAGACTGCAAAGAAGAAAGTTGTAGGTGCGATCGGTGGAGCGGCGGACTACAGCAACACCAACACCAGGAGGTTGTGTTGTGTTTTGAGCAGGATAGCAGACGCACTACAGTGAGTACGCCTGCCGCCGCATCTAAGTTAGCTTCTGTTTTTTTAGCTTCGCAAAGCTGAATATTATTAATCGTGTATTTACATGTTCATGGTTTAATAGTATTTTTGATCTTCTGTCTATCCATCCAGTCAGGGTTTTTTTAAATTTAGTTTCTATCTGCATTTGAGACTGATGCTATCACGTAGGCTACGTTGCTAGGTTAGCTTCTATTTTTTTTAGCTTCGCAAAGCTGAATATTATTATTTGTTGATTTACATGTTCATGGTTTAATAGTATTTTTGATCTTCTGTCTATCCACCCAGTCAGGGTTTTTTTTTTATTTAGTTTCTAACTGCATTTGAGACTGATGCTATAACGTTGGCTACGTTGCTAGGTTAGCTTCTATTTTTTTTAGCTTCGCCAAGCTGAATATTATTAATCGTGTATTTACATGTTCATGGTTTAATAGTATTTTTGATCTTCTGTCTATCCATCCAGTCAGGGTTTTTTTTAATTTAGTTTCTATCTGCATTTGAGACTGATGCTATCACGTTGGCTACGTAGCTAGGTTAGCTTCTATTTTTTTAGCTTCGCAAAGCTGAATATTATTATTTGTTGATTTACATGTTCATGGTTTAATAGTATTTTTGATCTTCTGTCTATCCATCCAGGCAGGGTTTTTTTTTATTTAGTTTCTAACTGCATTTGAGACTGATGCTATAACGTTGGCTACGTAGCTAGGTTAGCTTCTATTTTTTTAGCTTCGCAAAGCTGAATATTATTATTTGTTGATTTACATGTTCATGGTTTAATAGTATTTTTGATCTTCTGTCTATCCATCCAGGCAGGGTTTTTTTTAATTTAGTTTCTAACTGCATTTCAGACTGATGCTATCACGTTGGGTACGTTGCTAGGTTAGCTTCTATTTTTTTAGCTTTGCAAAGCTGAATATTATTAATCGTGTATTTACATGTTCATGGTTTAATAGTATTTTTTATCTTCTGTCTATCCATCCAGTCAGGGTTTTTTTAAATTTAGTTTCTATCTGCATTTGAGACTGATGCTATCACGTTGGCTACGTAGCTAGGTTAGCTTCTATTTTTTTAGCTTCGCAAAGCTGAATATTATTAATCGTGTATTTACATGTTCAGTCACTGTGAATGTCCATTTTGCGTTCTCGACTCATTTTCAAGAGGATATAGTATCTGAGGTGGTTTAAAATACAAATCTGTGATCTACAATAGAAAAAGGAGAGAGTGTGGAATCCAATGAGCCAGCTTGTACCTAAGTTACGGTCAGAGCGAAAAAAGATACGTCCATCACTGCCTCTCAAGTCCTTCACTGTAACGTTCCTCATCTACGAATCTTTCATCCTCGCTCAAATTAATGGGGTAATCGTCACTTTCTCGGTCCGAATCTCTCTCGCTCCATTGTAAACAACGGGGAATTGTGAGGAATCCTAGCTCCTGTGACGTCACGCTACTTCCGGTACAGGCAAGGCTTTTTTTTATATCAGCGAGCAAAAGTTGCGAACTTTATCGTCGATTTTCTCTACTAAATCCTTTCAGCAAAAATATGGCAATATCGGGAAATGGTCAAGTATGACACATAGAATGGATCTGCTATTCCCGTTTAAATAAAAAAATTTCATTTCAGTAGGCCTTTAACTCAGGGGTGTCCAAACTTTTTCTCCTGTAGTAGTTTGAAGCCGAAACGACAAACGCGCTCAGAGGAGATAATGTTTGATGTTTGGTGACCGGTTTTAACAAAAATTTTGTTTTGAAGGAGGGATTGCAAACTTCCTGTTGATTTTTGCTGAAGGATGTCAATCTATGAAATGTAGGTCTAGGTGAGACCTACATAGAGGTATTTCTTTCATGTCTCTAAGACGTTCCTACCGGAAGTTACAAGCAGTTTTGTCTGAGTTTTTTTTTAGATGGCAATTTCCACCAGTCCCGATGTGTGTGAGAAGTTTGGTGAGTTTTGAAGTATTTTAAGGGGGTGAAATTACAGCTCAAAGAGGCAAAAATGAGTGTTTTTAGTACATATTCATTAAAATGTTAAAAACCAGTCAAATAAAACCGGTCACCAAACATCAAACATTATCTCCTCTGAGCGCGTTTGTCGTTTCGGCTTCAAACTACTACAGGAGAGAGATTGAACCCTTCTGATTAAAAGTTGACGAAAGCGTTTTGATAAGTGCTACGGTTTTGATTTTATGAGCCTTCAAAGACCCGCTGCGCTGATGCTACTCCGCTGCCGCAGCACCTAGGAAAAAAACACAGACAACACTTCCTCTAACTCCCAGTACGAATGTCGTAGAGACATGAAACAAAAACTTCTTTGTAGGTCTGACTTAGAGCTAGATTGCATACACTGACATCCTTCAGCAAAAATCAACAGGAAGTTGGCAATCACCCCTTCAAAACAAAATGTTCATAAAAACACAAATTTTTGCCTCTTTGAGCTGTAATTTGACCCCCTTAAAATACTTAAAAACTCACCAAACTTTTTACACACATCAGGACTGGCGGAAATTGCGATCTAATAAAAAACCGAAACCCAAAACTCAAAATTGCGCTCTAGCGCCCCCTAGGAATAAAACACAGACAAAACTGCTCCTCTGAGGAAAACAGACAAAACTGCTTGTAACTTCCGGTAGGAACGTCTTAGAGACATGAAACAACAACCTCTATGTAGGTCTCACTTAGACCTACATTTCATAGATTGACATCCTTCAGCAACTAGCACCTGCCAAATACGCGGGCCCGACCAACGCTGCTTGCAGCTTTAATTTTATATTGTTTTTTATATTGGTTTTATACGTATTTATTTTTTGTTTTTATTCCGTCATTGGTGGAGCTAAGGATAATATTTGAATATTGTTTTTAATATTGTTGTGCAGCACTTTGGAAACATTTTGTTGTTTGAATGTGCTATACAAATAAAGTGGATTGATTGATAATGTGATATAAACCCACGCACCCTCAAAATGTCAATTTCACTCATTTATTAACACCTACTGATATGGAAGAGTATTACACGGTTACTGTATTTTTTTGGAGTATAAGTCGCTCCGGAGTATAAGTCGCACCGGCCGAAAATGCATAATAAAGAAGGAAAAAAACATATATAAGTCGCACTGGAGTATAAGTCGCATTGTTTGGGGAAATGTATTTGATAAAAGCCAACACCAAGAATAGACATTTGAAAGGCAATTTAAAATAAATAAAGAATAGTGAACAACAGGCTGAATAAGTGTACGTTATATGAGGCATAAATAACCAACTGAGAACGTGCCTGGTATGTTAACGTAACATATTATGGTAAGAGTCATTCAAAAAACTATAACATATAGAACATGCTATACGTTTACCAAACAATCTGTCACTCCTAATCGCTAAATCCCATGAAATCTTATACGTCTAGTCTCTTACGTGAATGAGATCAATAATATTATTTGATATTTTACGCTAATGTGTTAATCATTTCACACATAAGTCGCTCCTGAGTATAAGTCGCACACCCGGCCAAACTATGAAAAAAACTGCGACTTACAGTCCGAAAAATACGGTACTCTGCCGAGCTCTGGACAGCACCGACACTCAACAACAACACATCATTTGTGGACTAGAATTACTAGTTTGCAAAACATATTTTTAACCCAAATAGGTGAAATTAGATCATCTCCCACGGCACACCAGACTGTATCTGACGGCACGCTAGTGTGCCGCAGCACAGTGGTTGAAAAACACTGACCTAATGTAAGGGCTCGTGCTAGGCCAACAGATCAATGTGTAGCTTTCATTTTTAAGGGAACTTCATTTATTTTTTTCCATTTCATAATTAGCCTATTGAGTCAGACTGCGGAGAAATATGATGAACGTTTCCAAGCAGTCACAAGCACTTCACCCAACATTCAAGCATTTTTCAAACCTTGAAAACACAACATTAAAATCCAAGCATTTTCAAGGTTTTTAAGCACCCGTACGAACCCTGCAGGAACAATGGCAGCTATTATTGAAATGTGTGAAAGAGGTGAAAGGACCTTTCATGCAGCTCAGGCAGCTCCTCTTTCAGCTCGCTGTTGATGGTGTCGTAGACTCGCTTGGTGCCGCTCATCTCTTCTTCTGCCTGCCAGCACAGGAACGTTGCCATCACTTTCACAGCATGAACAGCAGCTTGATTGCATGGAGAGGGAGAAGGTGAGCAGCAGTGCCATCAAGTGGCCAGCTGAGGCAAAGGCACCCATCATGGCTTTGGAAGGCCCACACAGCAGGGGTGCCCATTACGTAGATTGTGGAGGGTGTGTCGGTCAATCGCAGACGGTGTGTCGGTCGATCGCGGACGGTGTGTCGGTCGATCGCGGACGGTGTGTCGGTCGATCGCGGACGGTGTGTCGGTCGATCGCGGACGGTGTGTCAGTCGAGGGCGGAGGATGAGACGGTCAAGCGCGGACGGTATGTCGGTCGATGGCGGAGGGTGTGTCGGTCGATGGCGGAGGGTGTGTCGGTCGATGGCGGAGGGTGTGTCGGTCGATGGCGGAGGGTGTGTCGGTTGATGGCGGACGGTGTGTCAGTTGATAGTTGAGGGTGTGTCGGTCGATAGCGGACAGTGTCGGTCGATAGCGGACAGTGTATCAGTCGATAGCTGAGGGTGTGTCGGTCGATGGCGGACGGTGTGTCGGTCGATAGTTGAGGGTGTGTCAGTCGATCGCGGACGATGTATCGGTCAATCGCGGAGGGTGTGTCGGTCGATCGCCAACGGTGTGTCAGTCGATCGCCAACGGTATGTCGGTCGATCGGCAACGGTGTGTTGGTCGATCGGCAACGGTGTGTCGGTCGATCGGCAACGGTGTGTCGGTCCATGGCGGAGGATGAGACGGTCAAGCGCGGACGGTGTGTCGGTCGATGGCGAAGGGTGTGTCGGTTGATGGCGGACGGTGTGTCAGTTGATAATTGAGGGTGTGTCGGTCGATAGCGGACGGTGTATCGGTCGATAGTTAAGGGTGTGTCGGTCGATAGCAGACGGTGTATCGGTCGATAGCTGAGGGTGTGTCGGTCGATGGCGGACGGTGTGTCGGTCGATAGTTGAGGGTGTGTCAGTCGATAGCGGACGGTGTATCGGTCGATCGTGGAGGGTGTCGGTCGATCGTGGAGGGTGTGTCGGTCGATGGCGGAAGGTGTGTCGGTCGATAGTTGAGGGTGTGTCGGTCGATCGGCAACGGTGTGTCGGTCGATGGCGGAGGATGAGACGGTAAAGCGCGGACGGTGTGTCGGTCGATGGCGAAGGGTGTGTCGGTTGATGGCGGACGGTGTGTCAGTCGATAATTGAGGGTGTGTCAGTCGATAGCGGACAGCGTATCGGTCGATAGTTGAGGGTGTGTCGGTCGATAGCGGATGGTGTATCGTTGATAGCTGAGGGTGTGTCGGTCGATGGCGGACGGTGTGTCGGTCGATAGTTGAGGGTGTGTCAGTCGATAGCGGACAGTGTATCGGTCGATCGCGGAGGGTGTCGGTCGATCGCGGACGGTGTGTCGGTCGATCGCCAACGGTGTGTCGGTTGATCGGCAATGGTGTGTCGGTCGATGGCGGAGGATGAGACAGTCAAGCGCGGACGGTGTGTCGGTCGATGGCTAAGGGTGTGTCGGTTGATGGCGGACGGTGTGTCAGTCGATAATTGAGGGTGTGTCAGTCGATAGCGGACAGTGTATCGGTCGATAGTTGAGGGTGTGTCGGTCGATAGCGGATGGTGTATCGGTCTATAGCTGAGGGTGTGTCGGTCGATGGCGGACGGTGTGTCGGTCGATAGTTGAGGGTGTGTCAGTCGATAGTTGAGGGTGTGTCAGTCGATAGCGGACAGTGTATCGGTCGATCGCGGAGGGTGTCGGTCGATCGCGGAGGGTGTGTCGGTCGATGGCAGAAGGTGTGTCGGGTTATCGCGGACGGTGTGCCGGTCGATAGCAGAGGGTGTGTCGGTCGATGGCGGACGGTGTGTCGGTCGATGGCGGACGGTGTGTCGGTCGATGGCGGAGAGTGTGTCGGTCGATGGCGGAGGGTGTGTCGGTCGATGGCGGAGGGTGTGTCGGTCGATGGCGGAGGGTGTGTCGGTCGATGGCGGAGGGTGTGTCGGTCGATGGCGGAGGGTGTGTCGGTCGATGGCGGAGGGTGTCGGTCGATGGCGGAGGGTGTGTCGGTCAATGGCGGGGGGTGTGTCGGTCGATGGCGGGGGGTGTGTCGGTCGATGGCGGATTGGTGTGTCGGTCGATGGCGGATTGGTGTGTCGGTCGATGGCGGATTGGTGTGTCGGTCGATGGCGGATTGGTGTGTCGGTCGATGGCGGATTGGTGTGTCGGTCGATGGCGGATTGGTGTGTCGGTCGATGGCGGATTGGTGTGTCGGTCGATGGCGGATTGGTGTGTTGGTCGATGGCGGATTGGTGTGTCGGTCGATGGCGGATTGGTGTGTCGGTCGATGGCGGATTGGTGTGTTGGTCGATAGCCGAGGGTATTATCATTAAACACATTTAACTTGTTACCAAAAACCTCTTTTATAAATAAATAAATATAAATGATATATATGAATGAGGTAGATTCCCTCCACTTGGTCAGTTGAAAAGTAGCTCGCCTGCAAAAAAAGTGTGAGCACCCCTGGGGTCAGTGAGGTGAGGTTCGACCGGAAATAAGAAGACCAAGCGAGGAAAGCAGGACAGTGAACTGTGAGGGTAAAGAAAAGTAGTTCTGCAAAGGGTCAAAGTGTCATGAACATTGACCTTGCTGATCTTGACGTCGTCCCTCTTCTTGGCCGCCTGCAGGGCCTCCAGGTGGTGACGGGACGAGTCGTAGTCCACCAGTTTCCTGCCCCTCTTGGCCACTTTCTCCTGAAAGACACGTGATTAGGGACACACAATCCAAGGCAAAGATCCTAGCGCTCAGGTCTGAGAGGCACTGAGCTGGGAGCGTGGGACCTACCCTGACATCAGGGAACTGGCCCACGTAAGACTCCATGGTCCGTACTGCCTGGTCCAACAGCTTCACCTCGTAGTCGTTCCACAGGAGGTCCTCGCCCTTCACAACATACATTATTATTATTATTAATAATAATAATAATAATATTATTATTATTATTATTATTATAGCGCTTTATCCATGAAATGCAACAACTTTATTCTTGTAAAATCACAACATCCTTATTTCTGAATGCTTTGGAACATTTACACATTATTATTATTAGTAGTATTATTATTAATATTATTATTATTAATATTAATAATAATAGCAATAATATAACAATAATAATTATTATTATTATTATTATAATAATAATAATAATAATAATAATAATAATGTTATTATTATTATTAATAATATAATAATAATAATATAATAATATTTATTAACATTATTATTAATAATAATATTATTATTAATAATAATATAATTATTAATATGATTATT
Organism: Entelurus aequoreus; assembly: GCF_033978785.1. Classification (NCBI taxonomy): domain Eukaryota; kingdom Metazoa; phylum Chordata; class Actinopteri; order Syngnathiformes; family Syngnathidae; genus Entelurus; species Entelurus aequoreus. Next base: position 7,675,889 of record NC_084737.1, on the reverse strand, counting down.
ATTCGTAATAATACAATCATTATTATTAATATTATTATTATTAATAATAATATTTTTATTAATTATAATAATATTATTATTAATATTATAATTAGTAATATTGCTATATTATTATTAATAATAATTATTATTATCATTATTAATAATAATAATAACTAATAATAATAATATTAATAATTATATTAGTAATATTCATAATAATACTAATAATATAATTATTATTATTATTGACAATAATAATAATAATAATGATATAATTATTAATATTATTATTGCTAATACTATTATTAATTATAATAATAATATAATAATAATAGTAATAATAATGATAATTATTAATAATAATAATAATAATAACAATAATAATAATAATATTATTATTATTGTGTAAATGGTCCAAAGCATTCAGAAATAAGGACTTTGTGATTTTACAAGAATAAAGTTGTTGCATTTCATGGATAAATGTACAATATCAGAGTGTTACACTTTCACGAGATCAAGGTCGTAAAATGATGACAAAATGTCATAACTGAAAGACACTTAAACTCGGAACAAAAAAAGGAAAGCACAAGAATAATGTCAAAATGTTATGAGAAATACAGTATTACAAAATAAAGTTATATTTACAAGACTTTTCAAACATGTTGTAGTTTTTAAAATTGCCATTTTTTTAATAAGAATATGTTACAATGTTACTCAAACTAAGCTAAAATGGTAAAAAGTGGTAGAAATGCAGTAGTATAATTAGTCATTTCATTGAGACACTGTATCTCTTTGACCTTTATTTGAAGAACTACTGTACAATACTCGTCATGTTCTGAACTAAAAAAAAAAAAGTCTGACCTCCACTATGGCGCCGATGTCTTCTTCTCCCACCCAATTGCTTTCGTAAACGTCGAACAAAGACTGCGAGAGGCGTCTGGAGGCTTCTCTCATGTCTGAAAGGAGGAACAAGAAGCAAGATGACACCCCCCGCAAGAAGACAAGGGCGCAGACTAAGGTTTCACCTCGGACCGCTTCAATGTAGTTCCTCAGCTCCTTGTAGATTCTGTTCCCGTCGGCCTGACAGCAGATATACAAATATGTGTTTGACGTTGACAGTACATGCAGGGTAAGATTCTACCTGTTGGTCCTGAAACTGTAGGACGTAACGCTCCAACTGGTCATCTCTGGTCTCCACAGACTTGCCAAGTTTCTGCAGCACCTGCAAAACAAAACAAATCAAAACGTTTAGGATTTATTCCTCATCCTTGACATCTTGTCGTTACCTTTTCTTTGCCTCTGCTCAGCCGTCTTTGGACTTTTTTGGCAAAGTCTCCACTGTTGCCTTTAGGACTGGTGTGATCCGCCATGGTTAGTTTAACTATAATAATAATAATCATCATTATTAATGATAGTAATAGATGATAGAGATGTGACCTTTGCGAACGAATCGAGGGTTCTAAATGGCTCTTTTTAGCAAACGATGACAACCGATTCCCAGAAGTGAGCATTCATTTGGGAGACATTTTTTTTAATGCAAATGCTAATTTGGCATTTCGGCCGCTTGCACTCGTGATCTTGTCACAACACCAAAAATACTTCAACAACAGCGATCATTTTATTACAATATAGTTGTAATATTGTTTTAAAAAACTAAACATATTTTCCAATACAAAGTTGTCATTTAAAAGGAATGAAGTTGTATATTTTACAAGAATACATATAGGATATCATATAATGTATACTGTGTATATGTACATAATGTATCCATTTTTTACGTAATTTTTTATATACATGTTACAGGTTATATATGTTTTATTATTGAATGTAGCAAATGTGATGAATATTTAATGGACCACAATGGAAACAAGCCTTTTGGCTTTTTGTGCCATCCATTTGCCTTTTTAAAGCATTACATGGATTTAATTCTTTGAGATGTCAATAAACTTCTCAATCATACAATCAATCAATGAGAAAACGTGGTAAGACATAAAATATTACAAATAAAAGACAATTTAATGCTAAATAAAATAGTAACATTACAAAAAAGTTATAATTTTTAAAATATTGCAAGAAAAAAAAACTATATTTTGTGGAAATAAAAAAAAGTTGTGCTTTTAAGTCGTAGCATTATGCAAATAAAGTCACGATATGAAAAAGTGTAGTAATTGTACGTAAATAAAGACGTAATATTGCAAGAAAAATTTAATATTTCACAAAAACAACTTAACAATATTACAAAAAACTTTTGTAATTTTTCCAAATAAAAGTATCAAAATGTCTGAATTTGAATTAAATAAATACAATCATATCATTATGAAAAAGTTGTAATTTTTGCCAGAATAAAATATTGAAAGAAAATGTTTACATTTTGCAGAAATAAGATATATATTCTCAGAAAAAAGTTGTGATTTTATGGTAATAAAGTTGTAGCATTACTTAGATAAAGACACCATATGAAAAAGAGTAGTAATTTTCCGTAAATAAAGATGTAATATTGCAAGAAAAAAAATATTACAAAAATAACAGTTTTTCCAAAATAGCGTATAAAATAGTCTGAATTAGAGTAAAAAAAAACAACAATAATACCATTATGAAAAGTTGTTATTTTTACCAGAATAAAATATTGCAAGAAAATGTCTACATTTTGTGGAAATAAAAGATATAATATTCTAAGAAAAAAGTTGTGGTTTTATGGTAATAAAGTTGTAGCATTACATAAATAAAGACACCATATGAAAAAGAGTAGTAATTTTCCGTAAATATAAAGATTTAATATTGCAAGAAAAAAAAAAAATTACACAAAAACAACTCAGCGATATTACAAAAAAACTGATGTCATTTTTCCAAAATAGCGTATAAAATAGTCTGAATTAGAATTTTAAAAAATAAAAATACAATAATACCATTACGAAAAAGTTGTAATTTTTACCAGAATAAAATATTGCAAGAAAATGTCTACACTTTGCGGAAATAAAAGATATAATATTCTAAGAAAACAGTTGTGGTTTTATGGTAATAAAGTTTTAGCATTACATAAATAAAGACACTATATTTAAAAGAGTAGTAATTTTCCGTAAATAAATTTGTAATATTGCAAGAAAAAAAATATTACACAAAAACAACTTAGCGATATTACATACATAAAAAATACATATAAAACAATCAGTGTAAACATTATCATTTAAGGGAACAATGTAATAGAAAATATCAATACAAAGTGTCAAGACAGAATAAACTCTGCTGCTGCAGCAACAGAGATAAAGTCTATAGGTCCCTAAGATATATAGATATCTAATGTATTCATACATTCTTTATGTAGGATATACGCAAGTATATATAACCTAATCATATTGTTTCTTCAACTTTAAAAATAGCTGACCGTTTTTTTCCCCCTTCTCTGGGATTATATTCCCAGTTTTGATCTCGGATGTCTGGTCACTTATAGCATATAAGAATATTCTATTACTGTTAAGCAAACTATGAATAATAAAACACGCCAAAACATGTGTCCTTTATCATAGCTACATGTATGACAAAAAACTGTGTGAAAATCAGTGGTATTCAGTAGGGCTGTGAATCTTTGGGTGTCCCACGATTCGATTCAATATAGATTCTTGGGGTCACGATTCGATTATAAATCGATTTTTTCGATTCAACGCGATTCTCGATTCAAAAACGATATTTTTCCGATTCAAAAAAATTCTCTATTCATTCAATACATAGGATTTCAGCAGGATCTACCCCAGTCTGCTGACATGCAAGCAGAGTAGTAGATTTTTGTAAAAAGCTTTTATAATTGTAAAGTTAAGTTAAAGTTAAAGTCAAAGGACAATGTTTTATCAATGCAATAATGTACATTTGTTTTAACTATTAAATGAACCAAAAATATGACTTATTTTATCTTTGTGAAAATATTGGACACAGTGTGTTGTCAAGCTTATGAGATGCGATGCAAGTGTAAGCCACTGTGACACTATTGTTCTTTTTTTTTTTATAAATGTCTAATGATAATGTCAATGAGGGATTTTTAATCACTGCTACATTAAAATTGTTACTAATATTGATACTGTTGTTGATAATATTCATTTTTGTTTCACTACTTTTGGTTTGTTCTGTGTCGTGTTTGTGTCTCCTCTCAATTGCTCTGTTTATTGCAGTTCTGAGTGTTGCTGGGTCGGCTTTGCTTTTGGAATTGGATTACATTGTTATGGTATTGCTGTGTATTATTTTGTTGGATTGATTAATACAAATTTTAAAAAATTAAAATTAAAAAAATTAAAAAATCGATTTTTGAAAAATGAGAATCGATTCCGAATCGTACAACATGAGAATCGCGATTTGAATTCGAATCGATTTTTTTCCCACACCCCTAGTATTCAGTGAGGTAAAATGAATTAAATGCGTTGCTCCTGCCAAATGAATTGCACTGAGTGGAGCGGATCACCACTCCAAGATGGCGGCCCCGCGTCTCGTCAGCGCCAGTAGGCAGTAGCGCTCGATGCTGCGTACCCTTATAAAATGTCTATGGCGGCGCTGAATTTAAGTACTACATTTTTACTTCGGATTAGGGGCTTTACAGCAAAGTATCCAGCTCCGGAGCTGTTGGCTGACCGCGATAAAACTTTATCGTAAATAAAACTGCATAATAACGGGGAAAAAAAGCCTGTTTAGTGAGGATTAATCAACCTAATTGCATAAGCACTACAATACCCAGAGTGCTTTGCGTGCCATTTCATAAACTCCCGGAAGTAACATGGCGGTGCTGAACTATGACCGGTAAAGTTTATGGTTTTTTTTAATCAAATTTCGTAGACGAAGAGTAGGAGTGGCTGCATGACAAACTGTCCCACTAAGGAGCTGCTGGCCGAGCTGCGAGACATGACTATGGGGAGCACGCTGGCCAAATGTGCCGCCGCCGACCTCGCCATCCAGTGGGTCGGCTGGGCGACGGCGGCTGCGCTCAAAACCGAGAAGTTCTACGACTTGGCAGGTAATAAAACTAATTACGCGGTTAAATATTACCATTCAGCAACAACCTGATTAGTTCTGGGTTGCATAATAATAAGAAACACGAGTGTGACTGTTACAAAACGTGGGAGTGTAATGGGATCGAGTCTGCTTATGCAGGGGCGTAGAAAGGATACATTGGGGGGGGGGGGGGGGGGGGGGGTCGGGTACAGTAAATCCCACATTTACTGTAAGTCATCAAAACTACAGGAAAAAGGTATTGATTAACGTGGACCCCCGATTTAAACAAGTTGAACAACTTATTCGGGTGTTACCATTTAGTGGTCAATTGTGCGGAATATGTACTGTACTGTGCAATCTACTAATACAAGTTTCAATCAATCAAAGTTGATTGTGTCGTATAAATGTGCACATTCTAGACTTAAAAAGCCGTACAATTGTTGACTCCAGTGGCCTAGTGGTTAGAGTGTGAGTTCAAACCCCGGCCGAGTCGTACCAAAGACTATAAAAATGGGAGCCGTTACCTCCCTGCTTGGCACTTAGCATCAAGGGTTGGAATTGGGGGTTTAATAACCAAAAATGATTCCCGGGCGCGGCCACCGCTGCTGCTCACTGCTCCCCTCACCTACCAGGGGGTGATCAAGGGTGATGGGTCAAAATGCAGAGAATAATTCCGCCACACGTAGTGTGTGTGTGACTATCATTGGTACTTTAGCTCATTGATTGAAGGTAGCATGGGTCCAGCAAAAATGGCTGAAATGAAGGTTGCAATCAACTTTTTCCTGCCTTTTCTTTAGGAAATTGACATAGCCAGTCAGCGATCCTGTTCTGTCTCCCTGTAATGTTTGATCCTGTTCTGTCTCCTTGTAATGTTTGTCTGATCTTGAATGGGATTGTGCTGAAAATTGTAATTTCCCCCTCGGGGATTAATAAAGTATTTCTGATTATGTAGCAATAATTTGAATTGTTACACATTTAGAGCAAAGCAATTGTTAGGAGTAGATAAAAGATCTTACCTTTCGATGTCACCTTGACACTTGTGCGTCAGCCGTCACTTTCCAGCTCTGGTCCGCGCTGCACTGGCGCTCCTGGGCGGGTCACCCTTGAACTTTGGAACCAATTACCCGCAGTTTCCTGGGTAAAAGATTGATTGAACACGCCTTACTCATACGCTTCTCTTCTTTTTTTTTTCGGTCTTCCAGGATCCGGCACTTTTATACTGCTGGCCCATTTGAGTCGTATCTGGGGAGGAGGCGGTCACCTTCGGCAGAATGTTCAGACGGGCCTGGTGACGGCGTGGGGGCTCAGGTATACCGTCTCGGACCCTCCCTCGAGGACTGAGAGAGGGGGAGTTAGTTAGAACAGTGTATAAAGATTGCATATTTGCCGCGACGGTCTTTAAGATAAATGTTATTGTACGTTTAGAAATGTAATTATCGGACTCAGGTACCATCTCGGATCCTCCCACGAGGACTGAGAGAGGGGGAGTTAGTTAGAACAGTGTATAAAGATGGCATATTTGCCGCAACGGTCTTCAACATAAATCTATCGTACGTTTAGAAATGTAATTATCGGACTCAGGTACCGTCTTGGACCCTCCCTCGAGGACTGAGAGAGGGGGAGTTAGTTAGAACAGTGTATAAAGATTGCATATTTGCCGCTACGGTCTTTAAGATAAATCTTATCGTACGTTTAGAAATGTAATTATCGGACTCAGATACCGTCTTGGACCCTCCCTCGAGGACTGAGAGATGGGGAGTTTGAACAGTGTATAAAGATTGCATATTTGCCGCGACAGTCTTTAAGATAAATCTATCGTACGTTTAGAAATGTAATTATCGGACTCAGGTACCGTCTTGGACCCTCCCTCGAGGACTGAGAGAGGGGGAGTTAGAACAGTGCATAAAGATTGAATATTTGCCGCTACGGTCTTTAAGATAAATCTATCGTACGTTTAGAAATGTAATTATCGGACTCAGGTACCGTCTTAGACCCTCGCTCGAAGACAGAGAGGGGGAGTTAGTTAGAACAGTGTATAAAGATTGCATATTTGCCGCAACGGTCTTTAAGATAAATCTTATCGTACGTTTAGAAATGTAATTATCGGACTCAGGTACCGTCTTGGACCCTCGCTTGAAGACTGAGAGAGGGGCAGTTAGAACAGTGTATAAAGATAGCATATTTGCCGCAACGGTCTTTAACATAAATCTATCGTACGTTTAGAAATGTAATTATCGAACTCAGGTACCGTCTTGGACCCTCTCTTAAGAACAGAGAGGGGGAGTTAGAACAGTGTATAAAGATCGCATATTTGCCGCGACGGTCTTTAAGATTAAGGTTATCGTACGTTTAGAAATGTAATTATCGGACTCAGGTACCGTCTCGGACCCTCCCTCGAGGACTGAGAGAGGGGGAGTTAGTTAGAACAGTGTATAAAGATCGCATATTTGCCGCAATGGTCTTTAAGATAAATCTATCGTACGTTTAGAAATGTAATTATCGGACTCAGGTACCGTCTTGGACCCTCCCTTAAGAACAGAGAGGGGGAGGTAGAACAGTGTGTAAAGATCGCATATTTGCCGCGACGGTCTTTAAGATAAATCTTATCGTACGTTTAGAAATGTAATTATCGAACTCGGGTACCATCTCGGACCCTCCCTCGAGGACAGAGAGGGGGAGTTACTGTAGAACAGTGTATAAAGATTGCATATTTGCCGCTATGTTCTTTAAGATAAATCCATCGTACGTTTAGAAATGTAATTATTGGACTCAGGTACCGTCTTGGACCCTCCCTCAAGGACTGAGAGAGGGGGAGTTAGAACAGTGTATAAAGATCGCATATTTGCCGCTACGGTCTTTAAGATAAATCTATCGTACGTTTAGAAATGTAATTATCGGACTCAGGTACCGTCTCAGACCCTCCCTCAAGGACTGAGAGAGGGGGAGTTAGAACAGTGTATAAAGATAGCATATTTGCCGCTACGGTCTTTAAGATAAATCTATCGTACGCTTAGAAATGTAATTATCGGACTCAGGTACCGTCTTGGATCCTCCCTCGAGGACTGAGAGAGGGGGAGTTAGTTAGAACAGTGTATTAAGATAGCATATTTGCCGCGACGGTCTTTAAGATAAAGGTTATCGTACGTTTAGAAATGTAATTATCGGACTCAGGTACCGTCTTGGACCCTCCCTCGAGGACTGAGAGAGGGGGAGTTAGAACAGTGTATAAAGATTGCATATTTGCCGCAACGGTCTTTAACATAAATCTATCGTACGTTTAGAAATTTAATTATCGGACTCAGGTACCGTCTCGGACCCTCCCTCGAGGACAGAGAGGGGGAGTTAGAACAGGGTATAAAGATCGCATATTTGCCGCGACGGTCTTTAAGATAAATCTTATCGTACGTTTAGAAATGTAATTATCGAACTCGGGTACCATCTCAGACCCTCCCTCGAGGACTGAAAGAGGGGGAGTTAGTTAGAACAGTGTATAAAGATTGCATATTTGCCGCTACGTTCTTTAAGATAAATCCATCGTACGTTTAGAAATGTAATTATCGGACTCAGGTACCGTCTTGGACCCTCCCTCGAGGACTGAGAGAGGGGGAGTTAGAACAGTGTATAAAGATTGCATATTTGCCGCTACGGTCTTTAAGATAAATCTATCGTACGCTTAGAAATGTAATTATCGGACTCAGGTACCGTCTTGGATCCTCCCTCGAGGACTGAGAGAGGGGGAGTTAGAACAGTGTATAAAGATCGCATATTTGCCGCTACGGTCTTTAAGATAAATCTTATTGTACGTTTAGAAATGTAATTATCGGACTCAGGTACCGTATCATATTTACCGATGTACTTTGTTTTAGCATTCATGAGTCCAGTACAAAACCAAAAGTTGTTAGCTAGCATTGAAACGGTATGTTTTTTATCGTTAAACTACGATAAGTCAGGTATCGTATCAAAAGTTGTTAGCTAGCATTGAAACAATATTCGGTTTCTTGATCAAATAATACGGTTTTATAAAAATGCAATTATCGTAACCGTCATATTTAACCGAGCTTAGCAAGCAAAAAGGTTTATCTGGGGATTAAACAATTCATAGGATTATTGTACAGTTTGTCCTTATTGTAGTTATGGGATTTATTATGATTTTAGCAGAACACTTGTAAGCCAACCGCACAACAAGCGTCATTTATTTTGCCAAACCGAAACATCAGTAGCCTGCGACGTTTCTGTGCAAATGTGAACAACGTGGTGATATTTAACGGTATGGTTTAGGTGACGCCACCACTTGGAGAAAGGAGGTCAGCGGAATGTGGAAGGCCTAAATAAAGCGTGGTTAATGAGTAATGTTTTGGGTTAATGGGCCTGCTGGTTAAGTCTTCTCTCCCCGCAGGCTGGGCACATTCCTCTTCACGCGCATCTTGAAGGACGGCCACGATCGAAGGTTTAACAATGTCAGGGACAGCCCGGGGACCTTCTTCGTGTACTGGACTATTCAAGGTACTGCACGCTACCTACAGACACAGTGCATTGTGGGATGCGTTTCTTGTTTACACAGGAAAGGAAAACAAAATGTGCACACCTGAGTTCATACAGTTTAGTAAAGGCTGAAATAAACAGGTGAGTCTCCAAGGGCGTGCATAGTCTGCAAAAGCAAATCTGAGCAAAAACTGTGGCTGTAGGCGACCTCATAAATGGAGTGCCCAAGAACGGGTGTGAGTGCACTTTTCAGTGAGCGACACCGTATCATATAGGCTAGGCCTGGGCAATTATTTTGCCACTGGGGGGCCAAATTTAGAGCAAAAAAAGCGTATAAGGTCCAGTATATCTATTTTTAGGAACACTAATACAAAACCTCACAATAATGTCTGATTGAATGCTAAAAACACATTGCTAAATACCATTCTCCGGGGGGGAATGGTATTTTGTTTTATTTTTGTCATAAAAAAATACAATCATGTGTGCTTACGGACTGTATCCCTGCAGACTGTATTGATATATAATGTAGGAACCAGAAATATGAATAACAGAAAGAAACAACCCTTTTGTGCGAATGAGTGTAAATGGGGGAGGGAGATATTTTGGGTTGGTGTACTAATTGTAAGTGTATCTTGTTTCTTATGTTGATTTAATAAATTTAAAAAAAAATATATATATATATACACTGCCGTTCAAAAGTTTGGGGTCACCCAAACAATTTTGTGGAATAGCCTTCATTTCTAAGAACAAGAATAGACTGTCGAGTTTCAGATGAAAGTTCTCTTTTTCTGGCTTTTTTGAGCGTTTAATTGACCCCACAAATGTGATGCTCCAGAAACTCAATCTGCTCAAAGGAAGGTCAGTTTTGTAGCGTCTGTAACGAGCTAAACTGTTTTCAGATGTGTGAACATGATTGCACAAGGCTTTTCTAATCATCAATTAGCCTTCTGAGCCAATGAGCAAACACATTGTACCATTACAACACTGGAGTGATAGTTGCTGGAAATGGGCCTCTATACACCTATGTAGATATTACACCAAAAACCAGACATTTGCAGCTAAAATAGTCATTTACCACATTAGCAATGTATAGAGTGTATTTGTTTAAAGTTAAGACTAGTTTAAAGTTATCTTCATTGAAAAGTACAGTGCTTTTCCTTCAAAAATAAGGACATTTCAATGTGACCCCAAACTTTTGAACGGTAGTGTATATTTTTAAATTTCTTGTGCGGCCCAGTACCAATCGATCCACGGACCGGTACCGGGCGGTGGCCTGGTGGTTGGGGACCACTGCTATAGAGTACAAGGAGGCAATGAATCGACTATTTAATAAAAAAGGCAAAACGACGACGACAAGCTGAACGCGCGCACACACGGAAGTCCCTTTGGTGCCCTCACAAACGATCAGAAATCACACAAAACCTCAACTTTAACAACCACAGCGTTGCAATAATAAACATTGAAAAAAGTCAAATCCACTTACATGAACATGGGCAAAGGAGGAGCAGACAGAGGGATTGAGGGGCATCTTTTTTCCCCAGAAAAGTCCAGTCTCATCACAATTAAAACTTGCTGTGGTACAAAGCCTGCTGCGTTGATTCTTGCAGACTTGTAAGCGCCATTAATGTACTCCTCACACACTTTTTAACTCCACATTGATTACAACGGTGTTGTCTTTTTAGCAAAATGGACAAAACTTTTCAGACAAAAAAACCAACTGAAAAGGCACACGCTGAAGCGTTTAGTGATGCCGCCTCCCCCGAAATGTTGCGCCCTGCTTTTTGTCTGCAGGCAAGACGCAACATGAATGAAGCTTTTGTACACGGAGGCATATTTGACTCCATCTGAAAGTTTGCAAATAGAGGTTTCACTGTTCATATATGACCATGTGGTTTAAGGAGCTAATGTTTTTCCATGCACCCCTGATCATTAACCTCCTAAAGGCCTACTGAAAGCCACTACTAGCGACCACGCAGTCTGATGGTTTATATATCAATGATGAAATCTTAACATTGCAACACATGCCAATACGGCCGGGTTAACTTATAAAGTGCAATTTTAAATTTCCCGCTAAACTTCCGGTTGAAAACGTCTATGTATGATGACGTATGCGCGTGACGTCAATGGTTGAAACAGAAGTATTCGGACACCATTGTATCCGATACAAAAAGCTCTGTTTTCATTGCAAAATTCCACAGTATTCTGGACATCTGTGTTGGTGAATCTTCTGCAATTTGTTTAATGAACAATGGAGACTGCAAAGAAAGTTGTAGGTGGGATCGGTGTATTAGCGGCTGGCTACAGCAACACAACCAGGAAGACAGAGATGGATAGCAGACGCGTTAGCCGGCGAACTCACCTAAACTTCCTCCGTATCGCCGACCGCATCTGTGATCGGGTGAAGTCCTTCGTCGCACCATCGATCGCTGGAACGCAGGTGAACACGGGTGTTGATGAGCAGATGAGGGCTGGCTGGCGTAGGTGGATAGCTAATGTTTTTAGCATAGCTCTGTGAGGTACGGTTGCTAAGTTAGCTTCAATGGCGTCGTTAGCAACAACATTGTTAAGCTTCGCCAGGCTGGAAAGCATTAACCGTGTATTTACATGTCCATGGTTTAATAGTATTGTTGATCTTCTGTCTATCCTTCCAGTCGGGGATTTATTTATTTTGTTTCTAGATGCAGTTAAGCACGATGCTATCACGTTAGCTCCGTAGCTAAAGTGTTTCGTCGATGTATTGTCGTGGAGATAAGTCACTGTGAATGTCCATTTCGCGTTCACGACTCTCATTTTCAAGAGGATATAGTATCCGAGGTGGTTTAAAATACAAATCCGTGATCCACAATAGAAAAAGGAGAGAGTGTGGAATCCAATGAGCCAGCTTGTACCTAAGTTACGGTCAGAGCGAAAAAAGAAATGTCTTGCACTGCATTCTAGCCATTCACTCTAACGTTCCTCATCCACGATTCTTTCATCCTGGCTCAAATTAATGGGGTAATCGTCGCTTTCTCGGTCCGAATCGCTCTAGCTGCATTGAAAACAATAGGAAAATGTGAGAAGCTGTTCAATTGACTACGTCACGCTACTTCCGGTAGGGGCAAGGCTTTTTTTAAATATCAGATACCAAAAGTTGCGATCTTTATCGTCGTTCTCTACTAAATCCTTTCAGCAAAAATATGGCAATATCGCGAAATGATCAAGTATGACACATAGAATGGATCTGCTATCACCGTTTAAATAAAAACATTTAATTTCAGTAGGCCTTAAGTTCCAAGCTGTTTGTTTGCATGCTTTAATTTCTCTTTGCTTATTGGACCTTAATTAGAATAAAAACTAAGAATCATCTTTCGATATGATGTACTTAGTCCATAAGTACACTAACGTGTACTTCATGTTTAGTGACATGCTAATTCTTATTTTTACACTTTTTTCCCCCAAAATTCCATTGTATGTTATACTCTTCTGACACCACCAGATGGCAGTATAAGTGTCCACAAGACCCCAATTCAGTAATGTACACAATTTTGGAAATAAGAGCTAAAAGGTGCTGTCCACGCATGTGGCAACTAAGGCCTTTAGAGGTTTTAAAGTTCAAAAGTGAACATGTTCTAATAATTCATGAGTTTTTCAATAATTTCTCTTGCTGTAATATTTGCAAAAGTCACAGAAGTGTTATTTCTGTGTTAAGTAGTTTTTACACTTGTCATTCCTTTTTTGTTTTACTATGACCAGTGCTTGTCTGTATGACATTGTTTGTACACTTATAGCTTTAATAATGGCCAGAGTTTGACCCTGGAACAGATCGCCTGCAAAAAGATGCTAAAATATGATTTTTAAATGTTTTGCTGTACTTTTTGTCTGGAATGAAGTCTACATGATGCTTCCATGTTCATGTGGTCAGCCCTGTGGGTGTTCATGACGCTGCTGCCCACCCTCATGCTCAACAGTGAGAAGCGCGACACCCCACTAGGACCCAAGGACTATGTAGGCTGGACCCTGTGGGGTCTGGGCTTTGCTACCGAGGCCATCGCCGACCAGCAGAAGTGGGTCTTCAAGCGCGACCCGGATAACGTGGTAAGCACACGCAGCACCTTGTGATAATTAGAGGTCACGTCACCCGAGGGTTCTGTGGCCCGCAGGGTCGGTTCATCCAGAGCGGACTGTGGGCTTACAGCAGACACCCCAACTACTTCGGGGAGATCCTGCAGTGGTGCGGTCTGTGGCTCTCGGCCTCGTCGGTCATGCGGGGTCCCCAGTACCTGAGCGTGGCCTCGCCCGTCTTCGTCTGGTTCCTGCTGAGACACGTCAGCGGTATTCCCATCCTGGAGAAGCAGGCCATGAAGAAGTGGGGGTCTGACCCGGCCTTCCAGAACTACCTCAGGAACACTCCTCTGCTGTGGCCTTGGCCCAAATTCTGACTCCTTCTTATTGACACAAATATATTTAGTTCATGACTTTTCTTGTAAGAACTGGACACGCTTGTAACAATAAAAATGGCATATTTGAAAGGCAACATCACCTCAATAAAAAGGGGTATGAAATAGGTATTCTTTTTTAACATTGAGAGAAATTTGACATTAAAATTTAGGGGTGTAACAGTACACAAACATTTCGGTTCGGTACGTACCTCGGTTTAGAGGCCACGGTTCGGTTCATTTTCGGTACAGTAAGAAAACATTTTTTGAATTTTTTGGTTATTTAATTACCAAATTTGTAAACAATGGCTTTATCCTTTTAACATTGGGAACACTATAATAATTCTGCCCACATTAATCAACATTAAACTGCTTCAAATTGTTCCTCAGATTAAATAAAATGACAAACCTTTCCTTCTACATATAAAAAGTGCAACATTACCGGTAAACAGTTTCAAGTCAACTCATCATGCTTAATTTATTACAGCATTTGGGAAGCCTGTAGTTGATTTTTATTATGTACGGTAAATGTTATATTTTTATCAACATGTGATAGCAGGGACCCTGCCATTCACAACTAGGCTACTGCATCACTAATGATTAATGTAACTATAGCTGACAAAATGGTACAATAGCAATAGGAGAGACTATTCATCCCTGAACACCATGGAGTTCATGTAGTGTTTATGATGCACTTACATTATTATATCAACTATCAGAGACAGAAACTCTTCATTTAACATAATGTCCTTTTTTGCTGCTTCAACACAGAAAAAGGTATAGTGAAATAACAGACAGACAGGGCTTTGCTGTCCGTAACACACACACACACACCGCAAAATGAGCTAACGTTACGCTAAAAGCAAATTAGCCTTCACCTCAAGCTCGAGCTGAAGCTGTCGTTTATGTTTCTAGAACGTCAACGGGCTCATAGTGATGTTACTAGTAGTTGACTGGGAGGTGTTTATTATAATTTGGGGAGAGTCCGCTGCCTGATGCTTACCTGCTAAACTCTAAGCACTGACTACATGCGCTCTGAATACGCACTGCTGATTTGCTGTTACCGCTCTGTTTGTAACCAATCAGATGGTTGTGTGGGTGGGACAATGCTGGGTGCTGTGTAGAGGACTGACTTTAGCTTAGGCGGCTACTTTATATGTTGGTGTGGAAACTCGTTCGGTACACCTCCGAACCGAACCCCCCGTACCGAAACGGTTCAATACAAATACACGTACCGTTACACACCTATTAAAATTACATTTGCTTTCCATTTCATATTTTCCCTGTCGGATCGGCAAACCTTCTTAAAACCGTACGCCCATTTTAATCTTTTATAATTGGGTGACCGAATGTTTTCCAGCCAGTTTTTACATCCTATAGTTAAATGAGGGCCCACTTTGATATTTGATATACATTTTAATTTAGTGAAAAAGATAACAAAAAAACAACAGTCATTCCTCCAAACTTTGTGCTTTGACTTTTGCAGCTTCACACTGTATCAGAACTTAATACAAATCATACCGCGAGTCCTTGCGGTTGGCCAAAAATATGTTTTAATCAATCTTGTGTGTTTTGGTCCTGAATTAGGAGTATTCAAGCATACAAATGTCTAAATGAACTGATAACTAAAAGGTACTGTACTTCATTGCACAACTGTTTCTCCCAAGTTAGTGGCCGTCTAAAAACTGAGTCTATTACTGTAGTTATTTTCTATGTTGTGTAAACAATACTATGAGTGTTTTAATGTCTAGAGGGTTTCAATGTTGAAACCTGATTGTAGAAGTTTGTCGAGCTTTTAATGCTCCAACTATGAAAATATTACATTCATAAATCATTCCTACTTAGTGAAAACTCACTTATTATAGGTCTGAAACCAATGAACAGCGATAAAGCAGGGGACTATATACTGTATGTACAGTACACACCTTGTCATTCAATGCGTTTTCTTTATTTTCATGACTATTTATATTGTAGATTGTCACATAAAGACTATGAATGAACACATGTGGAGTTATGTACTTAACAAAAAAAGGCGAAATAACCGAAAACATGTTTTATATTCTAGTTTCTTCAAAATAGCCACCCTTTACACACTCTTGGCATTCTCTCCATGAGCTTCAAGCACACCTGTGAAGTGAAAACCATTTCAGGTGACTACCTCTTGAAGCTCATGGAGAGAATGCCACGAGTGTGCAAAGCAGTAATCAGAGCAAAGGGTGGCTATTTTGAAGAAACTAGAATATAAAACATGCTTTCAGTTATTAAACCTTTTTTTTTGTCAAGTACCGTATTTTTCGGACAATAAGTCGCAGTTTTTTTCATAGTTTGGGTGCGACTTATACTCAGGAGCGACTTATGTGTGAAATTATTAACACATTACCGTAAAATATCAAATAATATTATTTATCTCATTCATGTAAGAGACTAGACATATAAGATTTCATGGGATTTAGCGATTAGGAGTGACAGATTGTTTGGTAAACGTATAGCATGTTCTATATGTTATAGTTATTTGAATGACTCTTACCATAATATGTTACGTTAACATACCAGGCACGTTCTCAGTTGGTTATTTATGCCTCATATAACGTACACTTATTCAGCCTGTTGTTCACTATTCTTTATTTTAAATTGCCTTTCAAATGTCTATTCTTGGTGTTGGCTTTTATCAAATAAATTTCCCCCAAAAATGCGACTTATACTCCAGTGCGACTTATATGTTTTTTTCCTTTCCTGCATTTTCGGCCGGTGCGACTTATACTCCGAAAAATACGGTACATAACTCCACATGTGTTCATTCATAGTTTTGATGTGACAATCTACAATGTAAATAGTCATGGAAATAAAGAAAACGCATTGAATGAGAAGGTGTGTCCAAACTTTTGGCCTGTACTCTATGTTGGCAGGTCTATTTTTAAATGTATCTTTTTAGTCATGTACCGGTATCCTTCAGTGTGGCTTAATAATACTGCTCCTTACTGACTGGACGGATGTTTTCATGATATTAAAAAAACGAGCATGGAAAGAAACACCTAAATGACACCGTGTTTGACATTATGGATCAGATTAATGCACATACAGACTATAAAACCAAAAGTATTTTTTTTTGGACTCCATCCAATTGCTTATCTGGGTGCAAGTCGGAGACTTCCACCAGGGGGACACCGAGGAGTGCCTTTTGACCCCATTCGGGATCAAAATTCCACGCAAAAATGACACGAGACGCTGACGTAAATGTTAGAAATATATTTTAGCATGACACAAAGTCTTAGAAACGTGCATGGGGTTAGGAAATGTGTGCTAATGGCGATACGAGGCCGTGTTAACAGAGCTCTTAAAGGCTCGATACAAGAAGAATTAATGTGAGCAGGACCGGCACGGCCAGACTGGCAACAAGCTAAAGTGAAGTTAGCTAAGTTGGGATAAAACCTTCAAACGCTGCCTAAGGTGAAATGTCTAGAAATGTGCTTATCAACCGCTGAGTGACACATGAGTTGAAAAAGGCGTCTAAAGAAATGCTTCGATGGAGAGAAAAGCTCCTACTATAAAGAACACAATTGAGATGGAGTTCAACTATTTAGTCTTGATTGAAAAAGGTCTTCTTGGAAAGGTGTCAAAGAACAAAAAGTCTTTGCCACGTCAGACATGAAAAACAAACAGGCGAGGAGTTGCTGGTGTTTGGTGACGCACAAAAATAAAAACTCATCTGAGCTGTGGAGATTGAAAGAACTTTCCTTGGTGAGGAAGTGCAGCGGTCAACCTGCTCTTGCTCCCAAATCTGCAACACAAATTAGAAACACATTAAAACCTGCACAAATCCTCATATTCCAGTTTAATATGCCCGCGCATTTATCATGACGCTTAATTTGCACTGAGCAGGAAGTTAATGTGTGCTGGTTTTAATGTGGTGAAAGTAGGCTAAGAGGGGCGGGCTCTTACCTGGGCGTCAGCGTGGACTTCACACGCTGCGACAACGAGCTGGAGGACGGCGTCTTGGTGAGTTGGGGTTCCGGAGTGGTCAGAGGTCCGAGTAAGGTCACTGGGACAGAAAAGAACAGCGGACATTATTAGGGCCGCCCGCCCCCATCTATTGAGATGCACCCCCTCGGGCGTGTGACGACGGGCGCTCACCCCTCTCGGGCGTGTAGCAGTTGGCGTTCTGGATGATGAGGTGATCCAAGCGCTGCTGCTCGTAGTCAGACTTGACAAACTGGGCCCAGTAAGTCGTGGGCAGGTTCAGCAGACGCGCCACCACCTGGGAGAAAAAGTACACAAAAGGATTGTGGGTAGATAAATATATATATATAGTGTCAAAGCGCTTTGAGTTCCTTAAAAAAAAAGGTAGAAAAGCGCTATACAAGTACAACCCATATATATATATATATATATATATATATATATATATATATATATATATATATATATATATATATATATATATATATATATATATATATATATATATATATGTATATATGTGTATGTATATGTATAGGTGTGCGTGTATATATATGTATATAAACACACACATATTTTATATATATATATTTACACACACTATATACTGTATATTTATATATACTGTACATACAAACATATATATATACACATACACACACATACAGTATATATACATACACACACACACACACACACACATATATTTACACATACACTATATACATACACACACACATTAGATACATATACACACACACACACACATATATATATATACACACACACACATTATATACATACATACATACACACACACATATATTTATATAGATACACACACACACACACATATTTATATACATACACACACACACATACATATACATAAATACACACATATTATATACCTACATACACACACACACATTATATATATATATATACACACCGGTACACACATTATATACATACATACACACTCACACACACACACACATATATTTATATACATACACACACATACATACACACATATTATATAACTACATACACACACACACATTATATATATATATATACATACCGGTACACACATTATATACACACGCACACACACACACACACACACACACACACACACACACACACACACACACACACACACACACACACACACACACACACATTATATACATACACACACACACATATATATATATATATATACATACATACATACATACATATATATATATACATACATACACATATATATATACACACATACATATATATATACACATACATACACACATTATATATATATATATACACACACACACATGTATATACACACATAAAGTACTATCTATCTATTCATACACACATTATATATATACATACATACATATATATATATATATATACACATACATACATTATATATATATAGATATATATATATATACACACACACACACACCTTCTGACTCAATGCGTTTTCTTTAGTTTCATGACTATTTACATTGTAGATTGTCACATCAAAACTATGAATGAACACATGTGGAGTTCTGCACTTAACAAAGGTGAAATAACTGAAAACATGTTTTATATTCTAGTTTCTTCAAAATAGCCACCCTTTGCTCTGATTACTTTTTCGCACACTCTTGGAATTCTCTCGATGAGCTTCAAGAGGTAGTCACCTGAAATGGTTTTCACGTCACAGGTGAGCTTGATACATCCAAAGAAACGAAAAAAGTGCACACTGCCTTAGGTGTGAAGTGGGTACAGTTAAAAAACAACAACATCTTTTGTACCATTGGTTGGCGTTTGGTGTCCTGCAGGATGGTCATGGGTTCCGGGTTGGCGACTGCGTGACCCACGATGGTGGGCGCGAACACCCGAGCAAGGTTCCCGACGTCCATCTTTGTATCTAAACTCTCCGCGACTCTGAAAGACATTACTTGCCATTAGGCAAGGGAGAGAAAGACAGAAAAAACATGGACGGTGTGTTTGCTGGGCGGGCGCTAACCTCTGAAGATGAAGGACCAAGAAGGCCAGCGTCTCTCTGTTGGCCTGCGGCAGGACGCCGACTGTTTGGTACATCAGGGCGATGCTGTTGTCGTCATCGGACACCTCTGAGAGAACAAGCAAAACACATTGTTCAGTATTTCTATAAATTCATTTACCTGTGGCGGTCATCCTCGCTCATTCATTTTAATGGACTGCGAATGTACCGTATTTTTCGGAATATAAGACAAATTACTTTCATTTTCCCAAAAATCGACAGTGCGCCTAATGTACGGCATAATTGTGGTTGTGCTTACTGACCTAGAAGCAATTTTATTGGGTACATGGTGTAATGATAAGTGTGACCAGTAGATGGCAGTCACACAAGAGATAAGTGTAGACTGCAATATGACGCCAGTAAACACCAAAACTTTAAATGTTCCATTGAAAATAAAGAGCATTACACACGGCACTCAAAAATCTGTCAAAATGTTTTAGTATGACTTTGAAGCCACACCTCTTGATGGATTGTTGGCCCATTACGGCTACCGTGGTCAGAGATATGAGTATTATTATGGTGTGTGTAAAAGGACTGCAAAATGGCACCCATTACCAGACATATTATCTGCAGTTTTGTTTCGCAATATTATGCAAAACCAACTTTTCTTACCTTCTGGTACCGGCTGATGTGTTTTTGAGATCTGCATAAGTCATGAAAATTTGTGTCAACGCCATAGTCGATAAGCTTCTTCTTTTTCTCTATCTTCTTGTTATGGGACATTCACCCTCTGCTGTTGCCATTTCTAATATAAAGTAGCGTAAAGATCTAACTTATATCTGTCAGTAAACTCACCATGAAAGCGCTAAAACATACCGGTGTAGTGAGTTTATGTAATTCACCCAAGGAACTTTAGTTATTAGAGAGTTCCGGTCCGACGGTTTTTAACGGGACACATTTCGGGCGTTGCTGTTGCACTAGTGAGCCACGGAGGAGGAGATGCTGCTCCGTTATTGATTGAAGTAAAGTCTGAATGTCATTAAAACAGTTAGCTCCATCTTTTGACACTTCTTCCACTCCCGTCCTTGCACGCTACACCGCTACAACAAAGATGACGGGGAGAAGACGCTGTTGAAGGTGAGCCACGTAAATAAGACCGCCCAAAAAACGGCGCATCATGAAGAGAATGTCAGAAAGCGACTTGAAGATGATCTGTAAAACATTATCTATGCAACATTGTGACCAAGGAACCATAACATGTTATGTAGACCACAAGGAAGTGTTTTACATTTAGAAAAAAATCATAATATGACCATTTTAATGCGCCTTATAATTCGGTGCGCCTTTTGTATGAAAAAAGACCTGAATAGACCCGCTCATTGGCAGTGCGCCTTATAATCCGGTGCACCCCATGATCCAGAAAATGTGGTACTTCATAATTATTTTCATTTTGTGTATGAGTAAAGGATCTAAAACACTACATTACCGGCTGCGTCCATGAACTGGCGGTTTAGGTGGAAGGTGAGGAGAGGCTCCTTGAGGTTGCGCAGGAAGTCCTTGAGGAGGCCAGTGATGGCATGGATGTCTTCCACTTTGCTGAGCAGGGGAACGGCTTTGCTGCGCAGGAACTTCTCCTTCAGCTCCTTCACTGTGCGATCAGAACCGGACAGACGGTACAGTCCAGCCTGAGAGAATTAAACATTTACTCATTAATGACGGTAATCTGGCTCAACTTATACTGGCTGGACTTAGTCGAACCACTGGAAGGCTAACCAAACAAACAAAAACAAAAAAAACAGCTTTCGTACCTCATGCATTCCTCGCTGTTCAATCTCACCGATGCAGTGGACTACAAGAGGTGGAATCTTAGGCGAAACGTCGGGGACATAGTCTGCAAGCACGCCCTGGATGTAAAGAAGAAACATCAGGCGTTTCCCACCACGGTACACTTTGGAAGTGAAAGTCCTGCGGTGGCGTCTGGCTCACCTCCCCAATTTTAACGGGCGTGCCTCCCACGTTGGGGATGCACGGCAGAGGGCAGCGCTCGCGACACTCCGGATGAGTAGCCACGCGGCAGTCGCGGCATTTAAGCGCAATCTTGCCAAATTTGATCCTCTTGCCACAAGGCACGCAGGACTCTGGCTTGATGACCTGGAAACACGCGAGAGAGTCTTTGTGTTTCACTCAATTTGGGTTTGAAGGTTATTGGAGCCTTCCAGAAACAAACCTATGCGATGTTGATAAATACAGTTAAATTACAAGCAAATCCGTCCAAAATGAAGTATTGTAGTAGAAAACAAAGTACGCTTACCGTTTTGGAGACAAACTCATGGAGACGGACGCCGTCGTTCTTCCGCGGCGTGCTGGGCTCGGTTGTTTTCTGCACCTCCATGTTGCCAGTTGGCTTGAAGACGTCCTCGGATGTGACAGACGTGGAGTCCCACTCCATGGCAGCTGAATTACACATGCGTGCATTTATTCTAGCTTTGAAATGTCCTTTGCCTCAGCTTATAGGATATTTCTTTAACATATTTTTCCCAAAACACTCATATGGTCTGTGTATTATAATAAATGTATTATATTTATGATTTTTATGGGGGATTTTTTTTTTTTTTTTATATACAAAGTATTTTTTTGTGTGGATGTATTTTTAAATTACTGTAATTTTTGGGTATTATAATGTAATTAGAATTATATTTTTCTAAATAAATTTGTATTATAATCATTTACACATTTATAATTCACAAACCCCGGCCGAGTCATACCAAAGACTATAAAAATGGGACCCATTACCTCCCTGCTTGACACTCAGCATCAAGGGTTGGAATTGGGGGTTAAATCACTAAAAATGATTCCCGGGCGCGGCCACCGCTGCTGCTCACTGCTCCCCTCACCTCCCAAGGGGTGATCAAGGGT
The DNA here is from genome assembly GCF_033978785.1 of Entelurus aequoreus. Taxonomy (NCBI): domain Eukaryota; kingdom Metazoa; phylum Chordata; class Actinopteri; order Syngnathiformes; family Syngnathidae; genus Entelurus; species Entelurus aequoreus. The sequence goes on along the minus strand of NC_084737.1, from coordinate 7,653,155 downwards.
GATGGGTCAAATGCAGAGAATAATTTCGCCACACCTCGTGTGTGTGTGTGACAATCATTGGTACTTTAACTTTTGTTTAACTGTCATGTTGTGTATTATAATTTGTATACAATGTTTTTTTAATTTTCTGTCAAAGTATTGATACTTAAAGGCCTACTGAAATTAATTTTTTTAATTTAAACGGGGTTAGCAGATCCATTCTATGTGCCATACTTGATCATTTCGCGATATTGCCATATTTTTGGTGAAAGGATTTAGTATAGAACAACGACGATAAAGTTCGCAACTTTTGGTCGTTGATAAAAAAAAGCCTTGCCTATACCGGAAGTAGCGTGACGTCACAGGAGGAAGGATTCCTCACAATTCCCCGTTGTTTGCAATGGAGCGAGAGAGATTTGGACCGAGAAAGCAACGATTACCCCATTAATTTGAGTGAAGATGAAAGATTCGTGGATGAGGAACGTTAGAGTGAATGACTAGAATGCAGTGCAAGACATTTCTTTTTTCGCTCTGACCGTAACTTAGGTACAAGCTGGCTCATTGGATTCCACACTCTCTCCTTTTTCTATTGTGGATCACGGATTTGTATTTTAAACCACCTCGGATACTATATCCTCTTGAAAATGAGAGTAGAGAACGCGAAATGGACATTCACAGTGACTTATCTCCACGACAATACATCGTTGACGCACTTTAGCTACGGAGCTAACGTGATAGCATCAGGCTCAAATGCAGATAGAAACAAAGTTAAAAAAAACCCTGACTGGAAGGATAGACAGAAGATCAACAATACTATTAAACCATGAACAAGTAAATACACGGTTAATAATTTCCAGCTTGGCGAAGCTTAACAATTGAAGCTAGCTTAGCTTCGGACCTAACGTGATAGCATCAGGCTCAAATGCAGATAGAAACAAAATTTAAAAAAACCCTGACTGGAAGGATAGACAGAAGATCAACAATACTATTAAACCGTGAACATGTAAATACACGGTTAATAATTTCCAGCTTGGCGAAGCTTAACAATTGAAGCTAACTTAGCTACAGAGCTAACGTGATAGCATCAGGCTCAAATGCAGATAGAAACAAAATAAAAAAGAAACCCTGACTGGAAGGATAGACAGAAGATCAACAATACTATTAAACCATGAACATGTAAATACACGGTTAATAATTTCCAGCTTGGCGAAGCTTAACAATTGAAGCTAACTTAGCTACGGAGCGGCGGCGGGCGTTGTAGCTTTCGACGACACCCCGGGCGCCATCAGAGTCGGCAAGAAACATATTTCCCCAAAGTTACGTACGTGACATGCACATAGCGACACGCACGTACAGGCAAGCGATCAAATGTTTGGAAGCCAAAGCTGTACTCACGGTAGTGCGTCTGTTATCCAGCTCAAACACAACACAACCTCCTGATTGTGTTGCTGTAGTCCGCCGCTAATACACCGATCGCACCTACAACTTTCTTATTTGCAGTCTCCATTGTCCATTAAACAGATTGCAAAAGATTCACCAACACAGATGTCCAGAATACTGTGGAATTGTTCGATGAAAACAGAGCAGTTTGTATGGTGACACATTGGGTACGAATACTTCTGTTGCCATCGTGACGTCACGCGCATACGTCATCATACATAGACGTTTCCAACCGGAAGTTTAGCGGGAAATTTAAAATTGCACTTTATAAGTTAACCCGGCCGTATTGGCATGTGTTGCAATGTTAAGATTTCATCATTGATATATAAACTATCAGACTGCGTGGTCGGTAGTAGTGGCTTTCAGTAGGCCTTTAAAATGAGTAAGTATTTAAAAAATGTTTGATTCATAACTTATCCATGTATTGACATTTTTTTTTATTGTAAAAGTAATGACGCTAACATTTTAATGTATAGTGTGTAAATATTTAAAAACAGACTATTAAACTGTTTAAATGTCGCTCTTTTTTATTAGTTCCAGGCACCGCTTATGATTGTCCCAACTCAAATAAATCCACTCACAAAACTTCTCTTTGAATGCTTAAAAAAAAAAAAATTCACTATTTTTTGGCCGTCAGCTGAAACGTTAAGTATTTTTTTTCACCGTAAACAGAGTACGGTATGTGTTTCACAGTGAAGACTGATAGGTCATATTAGTTTCTTCAAATCTATGAACTCTTAAAGGTTCTTTCATTGAGTCACAGGGTGTTTCTTAACCAGAGGGCTGACAAAAAATGTCTGTTTCTCAGCTGTGGTCTGTATGGGCTGCAGCGGTAATACACTTTTCCACCACTGGTGGCAGTAATGACAATATCAAACAAACAGAAGAAGTCTGGAGCTAAAGTCATAAATAAGTTTCTTCAGTGCAAAAATTATGACTTAAGTGGTGTCGCTGTATTTTAGTTGCGCTTTAATTTTATTGACAGTTTATTGAGGTAATAAAATAATAATAAGATGACCAATTCAGTGTCAATACTTGGGTGGGCCCTGGGCCCCGAGCTCAAGGTTAAGAACCCTTGGTCTAGAGAACCCTGATTAGAGGAAATGAGGTATTCCTGAAGGACAAGGAGTGATCTGTAGTAGAATGGTTACCAGTCTGCCTCCTGCTCCGAGTCCAGTAGGGAACGGTCTCGATGGTAGAGACTGCCTCGACAGGTCCACCGCCAGCAGGGACGGTCACTGTGGTGGTGGTGATCAGGCCCTCGTTCTCCTTTCAGATCAAAGGAGAAAATGTATGTTGGCTTGGAGACGGTCTTGATCGTTTGATTAAATGTGAGATCATGTTTGTGTAAAAGCAGATACTCGCTAATTCACAGTTTAGCATTCGTTCCCTCACATATTCATGGGTTGCATTTCTCTGCTTTAGATGGTAAACAATTACTTTTTTTTTTTTTTAAATGGCAACATAAATTGAAGGGGTTTTGAAGGGAAAAAAGACTGTTGCAGCACAGGCTGAGCTCACAAGTAAGAATGTAACAATATGAATATGTTTTTAAATCTCTTAACGGATTAACGCCACAATATACGTCAGACCTTTTAAAAATGTACACCCCCACGAGGTATCTGAGGTCAGCTGATCAGTTTCTTCTTGTCGTCCCAAAAACCCGTTTAAAATCAAGAGGTGATCGTGCTCTTTTTGCTGTGGCTCCAAAACTTTGGAACAATATCCCTCTTGCTATTCGGATGGCTCCCTCTTTAATGACTTTTAAATCACGTCTTAAAACATATTTTTACTCTTTGGTTTTTAAACCAGCATGAGAGTTGTGTGATTTGAGTCTATTTTATTTTCTCTGATGTATTTTATGTATTTATTATTTTGTAGTTAAATGCTTTATATTACTGACTCTCCTAGTATTTGCAACCTCTGTGCAGCACATTGTGAAACTTCAATTTAAAAAAAAAAAAAGTGCTATATAAATAAAGTGGATTGGATTGGATGAACATTTCATCACAGTTATCGTGGCCAAAAATCTCATGGTATTGTTGAATGTGCTTAAAAGGTACTTATATACACACGGACATCTTTTGACCAAGTGTTTTTTTAAATAACTAAAATAAATAGACTGTTAGAAAAGCCACTATTTTGCATGTTTTGTGTTTTTAATGCTCCAATGATACTGTTTTAATCTTGGTATGTTATCTGTTTTAATGGCTAAGCTTTTATCGTTTAAAATATCAGTTTGTACTGTAGCACTTTAGGATTCATTCAAATTGAAAGTGCAAAAGAAAAAAATCTATTAGAATTATTTTTTGGAGGCGTTGTGGCGTCCTACTCTGTTCAGCGGTCCTAAAAACATCTCTATCTTGTATTCCTCTGAGCATATAACGATCAGTCTGTTGTAAGAGAGCACAGCTTGTAGGTTCATTGTGAACAATTGAATAGCTCAGTCACTCGGACAGCAATGTGTTTATATAAAAGGTTAGGTATGTCGTTTTTTTCAATTAGGAAAGATGTTAATGTTTCTTGTTTTCATATTAGCATTTAACCCTTGTGTAATGTTCATATTGTTGTTACTCAGCCAGCGTTTGTGGGTCTGATGGACCCGTTGCATTTTGTGGCTTTTAATGCCTCACAATCACTTTTATGTTAAATGACTGAACAGATGTTCACCTTATCTCAATAAACATCTGTTCAGTATTTGAACATAAAAGTGTTTGATTGTGAGGCATTAAAAGCCACAAAATGCAACGGGTCCATCAGACCCATAAACGCTGGCTGAGTAACAACAATATGAACGTTGCACGGAAAATTTCTCTGCCAGTTTCTGCATCCCACAGCAGGGTTTCCCACACATTCATTTATTTGTGGCGGCCCGCCACAAAATAATTTTGTCCACCACAAATAAAATGAAATTCAAAAAAAATAAAGTTTTTTTTTTTTTGTCCTCTCCAGCTTCTCAGGCAAATCATGTAGTTGATGTAGATGCCCATATCGGCTGTTCAGATTTACTTTACAAAAGAGAAGTGTAGGATACTTCTCTTGTTGCCTTATTTGTATTTGACTTTATTAAATGTATTTATATTAGAAACACAACATGTGTATATAACAAAGGGTGCAAAGTCTGCAGGCAGTAGGAAACACATGGTTAAGTGTAGGGAGTAAAAGTGATGGCAGTCTAAAGTTCAAGATTTTTGGAGCTCTTTGTTCAGTGGATCAGATGTTTGATGAAGCTCTGTGTCTATCTACCACCACTACTGTTTTCTGTTTATTTGTTACTGACTGTGGCAGGACACCCCTGCCTCTGTTTCACTTTATGTTGCTGGTAAATAATATGGTTGTAGTAGTAGGCTAAAGTTAAATTATTTAGTATGCACTAATTAAAGGGGCAGAGCTTTGAGACATTTTAGCTTTTATAAGATATATTTTTTGTAAGAACCACAATTAATAAATATATTTCAGTGAATAACTAATTGTTCAAATCTGTATATTATTATGTACATAAAGTGTTGTAATTATATTGTAAGATGGATGGATGGACGTTTAAAACAAAACTGTTATTATTAATTAGTAAGTATACATTTTTTGAGCCTTTTTAGAGAAAATCAAATCATTGTAGTAAATTATGCAAATTACTCGATGTCATGGTGACCACGTCCATAGCCACGCCCCCACCTGCCACAAGTATCTTGGCAGTTTATGGGAAACACTACACAGGGATTTTTCTTTTGTGTTTCTGCACCTGCGGTTCCAACATTGTTTGTCAACACTGTCTGCTCTCATTTTCTCGCACATTTGACCCTCTGGTGTTCTGTGTACCTACACTTTGTCCTCCTCTTGTCTAGGCCTGCTGTGTGTGTGTGTGTGTTACACAGAACATCAATTTCCACACTTCTATTAGCCACGGGTCCAGTGCACCCGGACATCTTATATGTAGGGCTGCAACTAACGATTCATTTGATAATCGATTAATCTGTCGATTATTACTTCGATTAATAATCGGATAAAAGAGACAAACTACATTTCTATTCTATCCAGTATTTTATTGAAAAAAAACAGCATACTGGCACCATACTTATTTTGATTATTGTTTCTCAGCTGTTTGTAAATGTTGCAGTTTATAAATAAAGGTTTATTTAAAAAAATAAAATTAATTAAAAAATGTTTTTAATAAAAAACAACAAAAAAAAACAAAAACTCTGCGCATAGCATAGATCCAACGAATCGATGACTAAAATAAACGGCAACTATTTTAATAATCGAGTTAATCGATTAGTTGTTGCAGCCCTACTTATGTGTAATAGAAATGTGTAGGGAGGGTGTATGGTGTGTGGTCATTAAATATGTATTCTGGTATATGTTCTTCACAGAAAATGAGCCAAAGTCAGTGAGTCTCAGTTTGAAAAATTAATTGTATAATTTTTCTTTTAATAAAAAATGAAAACGGGTCCCACAGACCCGAACGCCACACAAGGGTTAACCCTTGCAAGCTGGCACAAGTCATTCCGTGAGATTATCAAAGTGCAGTTATCAGTTTTTCAATAAATGTAATTTTAAAAAAAATACATCAAAGTGCAGTTATCAGTTTTTCAATAAATGTAATTTTTAAAAAAATACCAACAATCGAGAGTTTTATTGCGCTTATCATTAATACTGTTAATCGTTACATCCCCACTCACAAGTCCAATGACTCACCGTTTTCCGGCAAGAAGATACTTTGACAAAATGCATAGTTGGGTAACTGCACATTTTGTTAGTCAAGTCAACTTTATTTATATAGCACATTTAAAACAACTTTTAAATTGAACCAAAATGCTTTACAGGTTAAAAAAGCAGAGCAAAAAAACAAACAAAACTAAAAAAAAAAAACAAAGAACATAAACAGTTCTATATGGTGTACTGTAATTGTTTCTTTTAATGTGTGAAACTCAATTTGAAATGTGCTTAATAACCTTTAGAGGCAAATTAAGTATGGGTGGACGAGAATTATAAGACCAAGGTTAAGAATGATGACCTCACATCAATAAAGCCGATAATAGCACCCCTAATTTTTACGACTTTTTTTTACGAGTATGTCCTTTAGTGAACATTTCAGGTACTGTACTAGAATTGAACAGAGCTCCTACCTTGTTGGCGGTTTTGCCTGTGGATCGAGATCTTTTAGAAGCCCCTGGAGGGCCGTCCACGTGATGCCTGGACGAGCGCTGAAATCCACACAAAGTATTTTACTTCAAATAGGACATATTCATAGACACGAACACAAGAGTTCAACATGTAAATATGTCCCATTTAGCAACAAGGGATCATTTTCATCTGCAGTCCAATGGACAGGTTTGTGTAGTAAAATCATTACATAGATGAAGCATATACTTTAAAACAAAGTAAAAAAAATAATAAAATGTTAATGAAATCTTCAATTAGCATATAAACAAAAAGGTAGTTTTAAAACAAAAAGAAAGCAAATAAAACCAGTACACAGATTAGGTGTAAAATGGCCAAATTCAGGGCAGCATTTTCAGAAAGTTGTGGCAAAAGTTGCAATGTTTTGGGGCGTATTTTTTTACTGCCTTTAACATTGGATCAACTTTTCAACAGGTGCACCCCCGCCTTCCACCCAAATGCAGCTGGGATTGGCTCCAGCACCTCCCACGATCCAGAGAAGAACAAGCGGTATAAAATGGAAGGATGGAAAACAAGCACTGTATTGCTGTTTTACCCGTTTAATAACACACAGACTTAAAAGGAGACTCCAGGTGGCAGCAAAAGCACACAATCAAAGCTCTTTAAGAAATCACTGTACTATTTTGATTATTTATAACTGAAAATGGTAATAATCAGAATTAAAAACACCAAAGTCTTCGTTACAGTCTGCTGTCGTCCACAAGTTGCAGACATTCTCCGTGTATGTTTTACGTTTGAAAAATGTTTCTCCGCCATAAGAATTAATTTAGGTTCCAGAACATTTACCCCCACACCGCTGAGAGCCATTTAAAGCAGTCATTTGAGTCGATAGACAAGAGATTGTCATCACACATCAACATCTAACATGTAAATGCTGCTTCTTTGCTAGGTCAACATTGCAAATTAAAATATGTTCTTTATGGTCTTACCTTGGATAAATAAAGGTATGTTTGCTACATGTTTATATACTACATAGGCCAGAAATCTTAGCGCTGTAGACAGGAACTGGACTTAGCACAACAATTGTACCGTTTGATCAGTGTTCAGTGTTTCCCACACATTCATTTATTTGTGGCGGCCCGCCACGACAGAATTACGTCCGCCACAAATTTAAAAAATAAATAATAATATATTTTTTTTTCCGTCCTGTCCAGCTTCTCAGGCAAATCATATAGTTGATGTAGATGCCCATATAGGCTGTTCAGATTAACTTTACAAAAGAGAAGTGTAGGATACTTCTCTTGTTGCCTTATTTGTATTTGACCACTACTGTTTTCTGTTTATTTGTTACTGACTGTGGCAGGACACCTCGGCCTCTGTTTCACTTTATGTTGCTGGTAAATAATATGGTTGTAGTAGTAGGCTAAAGTTAAATTATTTAGTATGCACTAATTAAAGGGGCAGAGCTTTAAGAGACATTTTAGCTTTTATATTTTACAAGATATATTTATTGTAAGAACCACAATTAATAAATATATTTCAGTGAATAACTTATTGTTCAAGTCTGTATATAAATATGTACATAAAGTGTTGTAATTATAATGTAAAATGGATGGATGGATGGACGTTTAAAACAAAACTGTTATTAATTAGTAAGTATATTTTTTTTTAGCCTTTTTAGAGAAAATCATATTGTAGTAAATTATGCAAATTACTCAATGATGTCATGATGACCACGCCCATAGCCACACCCCCACCGCCACAGGTATCTTGGCAGTTTATGGGAAACACTGGTGTTGATACATTTTTAAGTTGTTTCTGCTTCGTCTACACATAAAACAAACATATTTTTTAATTAGATAGTGAATGTTAGCGTTTGAGGGTTGTTGAGACAAAAATTTGATTGGCGAAAATGACGCGGATAAACCAAAACGTGCGGTGACGTTGCGGTCATTGGGAAAAGTTGCAAGGCCGCACATAATTCATGGGGGTTAGTTGGATTGACGCAGTTGCAACACTGCAAATTCCTGCAGAGACCGATAAAACATTATGCATGCATATTTATAAATGGTTGATTTATATAGGCTAGTAAGGTAAAGTTTTGGCTATCTTGCTTCTGCATATAAATCATCCATTTATAAATACACATTAGTAGGCTGAATGAACCTCTTCAACATATTATGCATGCATATTTGATCATCCAGGAACCGTTAACTGATTTACTTACCCTCTTTTCTCGCTTCCTGAGTCGCAATTTCACATTGGAGGAGTCCCAATCCTGTCGCAGGTTAACAAGACAGTTGATGAAAACCTCAGTCAGTTTGCAACATTCAATAAAAAAAAAGGAGTTTACTTACTAGGGAGTCATCGTAGCTGATATCTGACAGGATGGAGCCCGACTCGTCTATGGTGGTCAGTCTAGACAAAACATGGTGTGGGTGACAAATCCAAGTCATTAACAGCATTTATTGATGCACATGGTGCGTTCTTTCTTACATTGAACAAAGAGCACAGTCTGAGTCAAAGTGTAAAAAGATACTTGGCCAATAAAGCTGATAAGGATTTGTAGGCCATATTGCCCAATCCTATGTGAGACCTTCGACACTTATTTCAAATCGATAAGAAAATAGCACAATACGGGATTGTTAAAATGTGATGTCAGTGGTCCATCTATGCTGGGGCAATTTTACATTTCCAGTTAAAAATACAGACACGTATAAACCCTGCCCTAAATCTAAAATCCTGACAATGGACATTCATGTGGTAAGTCAGGGGTGCCCATTACGTGGATCGCGAGCTACCGGTCGATGGTGGAGGGTGTGTCAGTCAATCGCCAGCCAGGCATTAAAAAAATAGACCTAAAAATTCATCAATCTTCACTAAGACGCCACTTGATTGACATTCACGGCACCCGAGGGTCTTATGAGATGACGCTGGCTGCTGCCAGATCATTATTAAGAAAAAAATTACTGACAGGAAGGCGAGAAACACTTTTTATTTCAACACTCTCGCGCTGTACCTGCTGTCAAAACTCTAAAGACCGACTGCGCAGTTCCTGTCTTCACAATAAAAGCGCTGCTTCATCCTGCATGCGCTAACAAAATAAGAGTCTCAGCAAGCTAGCGTGCACAAGCTAGCAAGCTACGGAATTTGCCGGCAATTTATTTCTTGTAAAGTGTATAAAAAGGAGTATGGAAGCTGGACAAATAAGATGGCGAAAAGCAAGCACTTTCATGTGGTATTGGACAGAGAGGAGGACTTTTTTTCTCCTCCATTTGAAAATGTGGACGTTATCATCACTACTGTCTAAGGGTGTAACGGTACACAAAAATTTCGGTTCGGTACGTACCTCGGTTTAGAGGTCACGGTTCGGTAAATTTTCGGTACAGTAAGAAAACAACAAAATATACATTTTTGGGTTATTTATTTACCAAATTTTCCACCAAAAATATTTTTCTTACTGGAATATTTGATGTGAAGTAATGGGAACCTTGGATAGGTCAATAATTCATAATAACATTGATTTTGATTCGATATTATGTTTTGAGCAATGACAGTTTGAAAGAAAAGAAAACAGATTTGTTTTATTAGTCAACATTGCAACTTTTTCTAAATTACATTTAACCTTTTTTATTTCACTTTTGTTGTTTTTTTTTTATTTTAATAGTATTTTTAGAATGTGCCGTGGGCCTTTAAAACATTAGCTGTGGGCCGCAAATGGCCTCTGGGGCACACTTTTGACACCCCTACTATAGATAATAAAAAATTAAATCTGATAAATCCATGGATAAAAAGCAGAGCCTGGCGACGCATGCGTGTTTATTATAACTCTATTTTCTCTGTCTCTGCCCCTCCCTCACCAATGCTGCTGCGCACACAATTTGTTTTGTTTTTAACCCCTTCTTAACCCTGAACGTACATTGAAAATACACACAACCCTAACTCAAAATGCCGGACATTTGAGGCATTTAAGAAACTCCGCCCTGACAGCTCCGCAAAAGAGGACATGTCCGGTGAAAAGAGGACGTATGGTCAGTCTATCGTAGCCCGTTAGCTGCTAGCATGCCGTGTGTTGTGCCTCGGTGTGCATTGTTTACACAACGTGCGTTACGCTACTTAATATGTCCGTGTGGAAACTCGTTCGGTACACCTCCGAACTGAACCGACACCCCCGTACCGAAACGGTTCAATACAAATACACGTACCGTTACACCCCTACTACTGTCTGATTCCAATCAATGCAAGTCATCAGAATCAGGTAATACACCAACTTATATTCTTGTCTTCAAGAAAGAAAGAAATGTTAAACATGCTTGTATTATCATTAAACACCTTTAACTTGTTAACAAAAACGTCTCTTTCATAAATAAATAATTATTATATATATGAATGAGGTAGATCCCCTCGACTTGGTCAATTGAAAAGTAGCACGCCTGCAGAATAAGTGTGGGCACCCCTGTGGTAAGCAGATGATGATGGCAAGCGACTGTGAGCACATTATATGCATGAGCTTGAGGGCTCAGACAGACAGTCACTTGCAAATGAACGACAAGGCTTTTATTGTGCAAGTGTGTGATTGTTTGTCACCTTTTGCTGGTGTTCAGCGTGGAGCCTCCCTGGCAGTTTGGGTTGAGAAAGGCTAATGCCGAGCGCTGCTCTGCGCTCAGCTGGATGCTGTTGGAAGATCCCTCACTGGTCAGGAGGTCCTTTATCAACAGAATCTGACGATCCTGCACCCAATCCACGCGAGAGCGTTAAAACACACCCACGGACCAACACTTTCACCCGAGTGCTCCACACACCAGCTTCTCGCAGTCGGCTTCGGCTTTCTGCCGGCGACGGATCTCCACGTCCACTTGGTTGCGGGCGTGCTTCAGCTTGACCTCCAGGGCGCCTCTCTCGGTCTCGGCTTTGGTGAGAACCTCCTTGCAGGATCCCAGATCTTGCTCCGCTTTGAGCCACTTTTTGCGGCAGTTTTCAAAGTTCTGGGCCATGAAAATAAATTCTGGCGGAAGACAAGCGACACTCAGTGTTGTACCGTATTTTTCTGACCGTATCGGATTAAAAGTGTGGGTCTTTTCAGGTCATCGTTCATGCAAAAGGCACACCAGATTATAAGGCGCATTAAAAGGGGTCATATTGTGATTTGTTTTTCTACATTTAAAACACTTTCTTGTGGTCTACATAACACGTAATGGTGGTTCTTTTGTCAAAATGTTGCATATGTTATGTTTTACAGACCATCTTCAAATCCCTTTCTGACCGTCTCTTCGTGATGCGCCGTTGTGTGAGCGGTCTTATTTACGTGCCTCCACATCGACAAGAGTACAAACATTTTTTTTATTATTATTTGTAACGCTTAATTGCTTCTCAATTATTTTCTGTTGTGCCGCCCGAGGATGAAAAAAAAACATTTTGCGCCCTGCACACATAATTTTTTTTTTTTTTAAACTCTAATTATTATAATTTGTCAATAACATTTTTATGAGTACACCTCTGCATAACATTTTATCCTTGATAACGTCAAAGAAAACACATTGGAAATAAATATAGATTAACTTACAACAAATACAAAAATTTTAGTCTGCAACATAAAAGACTTAAAGTGCATTAATTTGCTTGAAACAAAAAAATAACATTTTAAAAATATTTTTAAACTATAATATTTTGACTGACTTCAAAAAATTGTATACTTAAGAATAAAATAAACTCAATAAATAATACATTTACATTGACCAGCAGAATTAACTCATGAGCCCAATATATCAAACACTTTAACCTTTATAACAAAAATGAATAAAACAATTTGTGCATATTTTATTTAAATCAAAATGAGAAAGTCAGGACTAATGGCTTCAATGTTTTGTAGTGCACAGATTTTTAAAGTGAGGTTCAAAGTGCAACACTGCATGATACTGATAAAGCATATTCTCTGCGTAATTTTTGTTATAGTGGTAGTTTTTGGCGATTCCATAGTGAGTCTACCAGACATATTAAGTTGGAACTAGGGATGTAACTGTAAATGGTATAATGATAAACCGTGGTAAAATAACAGTAATATCGGCGAAATTTGTATTTATCGAAAAATGTATTGATGCATTTTAGGCGACACAGCTTACTTCCTGGAAACGCATTAGCGCCGGCACATGTGCACTAGCGCCGGATATAAGGCTATGTCTACACTAAGCCGGATAACCCCTTCAACAGATAATTATTTAGCCTAAGCACAGTTTCAGCCACACTAAACTACCGTTTAAGGTCCCCCTCCTTGGATAATGTTTTACACAGGTAAGTGCCCGTGTATTTCCTGGATCTCCGGCTATGGACTCATCAATCGTTTACAAACGGAGTTCGGAGAGGAGGTGACGCCAGAAAGACCGCGCCCCACACAGGAAGTGAAGTCAGACAGAACTCGCCACAGCCAGCTTCATAATAAAGCTGTTTCGCAACTCGGTGCTAACCACTGGAAACATGGAGCTGAGTCATCCAGACATGCCCGTGTTTCTCCTTCCTTCTGTACAGACGCTTGTGGAAATCACACATGAATACCTTAAGAGAAAGCGATTGCAGCTATTTGGGATACAACACTTCTCAGACGGAATGTCCAGGTCCGCTTGTGTCTTTTTACGCTTTGATTTATTAATTTTTTACCGATCATTGCTTTCTGCCGACGTTTTGTTTACCATGTTTTCCAAAGTTGAGCTTACCCACCTCATTACTTTTGATGCATCGGTAGGGGTGAAAATGGCCTTAAAAATGGAAGATGACAGGAAATGCTGTCATTCTGTATGTTCATAGCCAATTTTAATTTAGGATATCTCACGTACAAATATTGTATGTATTTGTACATTGGATATCCTAATTCAAAATGTTCATTACAATTGGGCATTCTTACTCAACAGCCATACATGTCACACTAAGGGTGACCGTATAAACAACGCCGACACTGTCATAAACCTGTGCCATATTGTGAAACCATACAAAACAACGATGACAAACACATTTCGGGAGAATATTTGCACCGCAACATAACAAACACAACAGAACAAATACCCAGAATTCCCTGCAATACCAACTTTACACTATTTTATTTGGTACAGGGTGTAAGAGATAAGTCTCAAGTAAAGAACAACATTTTAAATTGAAAATATAGAACATTACTACACACGGCGCTGAAAAATGTTTTAGTAGTAAATATTTTAGTGCCATTTCTAATATAAAGTAGTGTAAAGTTCTTACTTATATCTGTCAATAAACTCGCCATGAAAGCGCTAAAACATACCGGTGTAGTGAGTTTACATTATTCACGTTTAGGACAACCTTTTTCCAAAACACAATGTAGAATGTGAGATATAACAGGATAATGCATACATTTATCATTTGTTTTCAAAACGCTTACAAAAAAGTGGGAGCCCATCTTGGAGTTTCCTAGCGCCAACACTGTGTGATTTTACTTACCGAAAAACTTTGTCCATCTGTCGAAGGAGAGACAACAATGTGGATGTGATAAAAAAGGTAGCGTGTGCTTTGTATTACCCAGCCGTCGAGGGAGGACTCCCTAAAACGGCGAATGTTTTTGGACTGGCAAAGCAGACTGTATCAGTTATTGTCCGCCATGTATGTCGCGGACTCAACGTCTAGGTCAGAGTATATAAAGTCACCAAAAAGGAATGGACAATGAAGGTGAAGGCAAAAGAGTGAGGAGTGTCCTGACCAGATATCTAGATCCCGAAATTGATTGTTGTAAAATGTTCTTTGTCACATTGTGTACTTTTACGTGTTTATTAAAGATTTGATTAATTTATGATGGCTCAGGTGTGATTCACCACAATAGGGCCCCACAGCACACTAGATTCCAGGTAACTGAAATACCACAACACTGGATATTGTTCAGATAAGTTACATTTAAGAACTTGCACACAAAGCAACACTGGAGGTGACTATGACGCCGGCGGACGGAGGGGGTCTTAAACGGTGGCGTTGTTGTGTGTGGACACGGATAAGGTTAGGTGGGATTTACCCTGGATAACCGTATCCGGCTTAGTGTAAACGGGGCCTAAGGCAACTATTCTTATGCAGGGCAAACGGACTGGTGATTGACTGATTACTTATATCTACTTTAATACTTATTTATTTTCTTAAATACAAAATACTGGTATCACGTGTGTTCATATTGTATCTGCTGATGTAGTTAAAGGAAAACAAAAACAGTACAGATAAAAAGAGACTGATACATAAAATCGGCCCGGCCGATTATCGGTTGATCTTTAAGTTCTGATTTCCACAGCCTGGTCCAGTAACTTGGGAGGATTGGCGTCTCCTGGTTAAGTCCAAGAACTAAACAAAGTACTACTCACGGGGTTCAATGCCGTCGTTGAGAACTTCCACTTGAGCATGCATCTGCTCGTATAAACCCTGGAGGCTCAGCACGGCGTTCTCCATGGCTCTGCACAAACATGAAAAAACACAAGTCGGCCGACTTTTAATGCCAGACATTCATTCATAAAGTAGGGCTGCAAAGGGGTGGAAGGTTTCCGGAAATTTACCACGGGAAGTTAAGCTCGGGAAGTTTGGAAATATTGACCATTTTTTGATTATTCAAAGTTGGACATCGTCCATGGGAATATATGGGAATTAATGAGGAATTACAATAATGATATATTATTGGGCATTTGTCTATATGCTGCTGCATCTTTGTGGCATTTTTGACGTAGCTCTTTGCAAAGTATTTGCAAATGTACACCGCCTTTCCGCCTACATTGGTTGGGGTGAAATGTCTCCACACATCAGATGGTGTACCTGGCAATATTCTGTTTGTATTTATTTAGTCTTGTAAAACACTAATGCAATGCCACACACAGATATAAATAGTCAGCTAAACAACTGGAGTAGTCTTTAAAAATATTTTACTGATGGACATATGACTAAATATAGACCAGATGAATAAATGAACACTCAATCAGCATGCTAAATCAAACTATAACCTACATTCTTGTATGACAACAGAATGGCTGGCAGAATAGAAGGCAGGGGAAACTACACGTTTTGATTTAGCTAGTTGAACTTTACGGATCACAAAAAAAACGTAAATTCGGATCACTAACGTTTGCATAAATGAATGGGATTTAACATAGAGAAAATTAGCATCACAGCTAACGGAGAAATATAGTAAGCAATTACACCTCTATTAAACTTAAATACCATATATCAAATATATTACCCCAGTTATATCATCAACACTTGCCTGACTGGATGAAGTCCTTGGGCTCAAATACTAGTGTGGCCTCAATAGCCCTGCTGTAGTGTGTAGCATGCTGGGAATTATCTGCACATGTGATGGAGGAATGCACGGTGCAGGGTTGAAATTCTACTGAATTTGCATTAAGTTAGGTTGTTTTAGCTAATAATCATGCTGCAAGATCTAGCATGTTGCATTCAATGTTTATTCCCATTAATTCCCCCCCCCTGAGGAATTTACACAACTCCCGTTGCCTCAACAGAGCAAAAAACATTACCAAGGACAGCACACATTCTGGCTTCCACCTGTTCGACCTGCTACCATTGGGCAGGCGCTACAGGTGCATCAGAGCCAGAACAAACCGGCTCAGAGACAGCTTCTTTCCCACAGCTGTCACCATCCTGAACTCAAACTTATAATCAATTATTCACCCCTATACAATATCCTACCCCAATACCCTACTGTGCAATATTTCCCTTCGAGTGCAATACGTCCGACACTGATTGTCATTACTTTATTACTCCAGTTTTGTATATTGTACAGGATTGCTTATTGTTTTTATTAGATAGTAGTCTATTTCAATTCTTATTTTTTATCTTTATTACTTATGTGATTTATTTTTATTCCATATTTGTTTCCACTACCGCACCTTACGTTGGAGTCCTTAATCTCATTGTATGCAAATATGACAATGTGAAGTGAATTATATTTATATAGTGCTTTTTCTCTAGTGACTCAAAGCGCTTTACATAGTGAAACCCATTATCCAAGTGACATTTAAACCAGTGTGGCTGGCACTGGGAGCAGGTGGGTAAAGTGTCTTGCCCAAGGACACAACGGCAGTGACTAGGATGGCAGAAGCGGGGACAATAAAGTCCATTCTATTCTAATTCCCATGGAAAGTTTCCAACTTTGAATATTCCCGGAATTTTGCAACCGTATTCATAAGTTATACAAAGCAAATAGTCAAATAATGTGTTAAAAATAAATAGATTTGGGGATAATTTCCTTGTAGAGTGTCTCACTTCCAGTGTCCTTATCAAGTAGTTGGCGTGGTTATTATCTTGTTGGTTGGCACCAATTACAGTAAGGCAGTGTTTTTCCACCTTTTTTGAGCCAAGGCACATTTTTTTAATTAAAAAAACACGGAGGCACACCACCAGCAGAAAAGGTTAAAAAATTAAACTCCACCAGGTTGTCGTGCCTTATTGAGTTTGTTGTTGTTTCCTGTGTGTCGTGCTTTAGTCCCTGTCTTGCGTAAACAGGAAGGGTCTTGGTGACCCTTCCTGTTTTGTTGGTGTTCTCCTGTAGCAGCTTCACGCCTTCCTTTGAGTGCTATTGCCCGCACCTGCTTTGTTTTCGCAATCAAGACTATTTGAGTTGTGCGTACGCTATCCTTCTTTGTGGGGACATTGTTGATTGTCATGTCATGTACGGGATGTGCTTTGTGGACGCCGTCTTTGCTCCACACGCTGTAAGTTTTTGCTGTCGTCCAGCATTCTGTTTTTGTTGACTTTGTAGCCAGTTCAGTTTTACTTTTGTTTTACATAGCCATTCCTATGCTTCAGTGCCTTTTAATCATTTTTGGTCTAAGCGTTACATACCTTTTTACCTGCACACTGTCTCCCGCTGTGCTCTGCATATTGGGATCACAACAAACCATCCTCGACGCGTTCCGACTTCTACAAAGCAATGAACTACCTGCTGCCACCTACTGGTATGGAGTATTACAATATTACCCTGCCAAGCGCTACACAGCACAGGCACTAGACAACGGCACATTATTATGATTATTGATTTGCAAAAAATATTTTTTTGGCCAATTAGGTTAAGTTACATAATGTCCCACGGCACACCAGGCAATATCTCACGGCACACTAGTGTGCCGCGGCACACTAGTGTGCCGCGGCACAGTGGTTGAAAATCACTGCGGTAAGGGACAAACGGTAGAAAATGGATGGATGGATGAAAAACAGAAATGTTATTTCTGCCCCACAACAATTGTCCACTAGAGGCTGTGACGTCATCATAGAAAAAAAACAAAATAGCCAATGTTGCTGCGTCAATTAAATATTTATATTTCCGTTTTTTAATGAAATGTTACTAATGACGACAATTTGTGTTGTCTGACTGAATTAAAAATAATTAAGTTGGTCAGACGGCGCCGTAACAAAACACAACATGTTATCTAGCCTAGCTTCAGTTTATGTAGCTAAGTACACCTTCCGCCCGCGTAGGTATTACTTTACGTTATCTTCCTGGTGTTTTATCACATTTCCCCGAATTAAATGTATAACGTAACAATACAAGAGAGATCATTACAACGCGACGGTTATCGTTCGTGAGACCGTGGATGCTAACCGTGGATTGTGTTCAAAGGCTAGCCAAAAAGCTACCGAGTGCCGCTTACTTACCGCGATAAAGAGGAATATCAAACGACGATTTATTTGTTTAAAATGATGTTCAACCCTACTCGTTGTTTTCTTTACTGTTTCTAATAGACCGCCTGGGAGTTAGCTCGTCGCCATCCTTCCTGCCGCGGTGAGTGAGCAGCAAGCGACCGCGTTCATTTCAAATCCCGCTGCTGGCCAATCAGCGAAGACCTGCGGTTACTGTGTTTTCTACGTCATACCGGAAACGATAGATAATAGTGTTCCGGGGTGCCCCGTCAAATTAAAAGCCTTTGAGCGTGCGCTAAAGGCCTACTGAAATGATTTTTTTTTTTATTTAAACAGGGATAGCAGATCCATTCTATGTGTCATACTTGATAATTTCGCGATATTGCCATATTTTTGCTGAAAGGATTTAGTATAGAACAACGACGATAAAGTTCGCAACTTTTGGTCTCTGATAAAAAAAAGCCTTGCCCCTACCGGAAGTAGCGTGAGGTAGTCAGTTGATCGCCTCCTCATATTTTACTATTGTTTTCAATGCATTCGGACCGAGAAAGCGACGATTACCCCATTAATTTGAGCGAGGATGAAAGAATCGTGGATGAGGAACGTTAGAGTGACGGACTAGAATGCAGTGCAAGACATATCTTTTTTCGCTCTGACCGTAACTTAGGTACAAGCTGGCTCATTGGATTCCACACTCTCTCCTTTTTCTATTGTGGATCACGGATTTGTATTTTAAACCACCTCGGATACTATATCCTCTTGAAAATGAGAGTCGAGAACGCGAAATGGACATTCACAGTGACTTTTATCTCCACGACAATACATCGACGAAACACTTTAGCTACGGAGCTAACGTGATAGCATCGTGCTTAACTGCATATAGAAACAAAAAAAATAAATCCCTGACTGGAAGGATAGACAGAAGATCAACAATACTATTAAACCAGGGACATGTGAATACACGGTTAATGCTTTCCAGCCTGGCGACGCTTAAAAATGCTGTTGCTAACGACGCCATTGAATCTAACTTAACTACGGAGCTAACGTGATAGCATCGTGCTTAACTGCATATAGAAACAAAATAAATAAATCCCTGACTGGAAGGATAGACAGAAAATCAACAATACTATTAAACCAGGGACATGTAAATACACGGTTAATGCTTTCCAGCTTGGCGAAGCTTAAAAATGCTGTTGCTAACGACGCCATTGAAGCTAACTTAGTATAACGGGACCTCACAGAGCTATGATAAAAACATTAGCTATCCACCTACGCCAGCCAGCCCTCATCTACTCATCAACACCCGTGCTCACCTGCGTTCCAGCGATAGACGGTGCGACGAAGGACTTCACCCGATCACAGATGCGGTCGGCGAGACGGAGGAAGTTAAGGTGAGTTTGGCGGCTAACGCGTCTGCTATCCATCTCTGTCTTCCTGGTTGTGTTGCTGTAGCCAGCCGCTAAAACACCGATCCCACCTACAACTTTCTTCTTTGCTGTCTCCATTGTTCATTAAACAAATTGCAAAAGATTCACCAACACAGATGTCCAGAATACTGTGGAATTATGAGATGAAAACAAAGCTATTTTGTATTGGATTCAATGGGGTACCGATACTTCTGTTTCACTAGCTACGTCACGCGCATACGTCATCATCCAAAGACGTTTTCAACCGGAAGTTTAGCAGGAAATTGGTATTGGCATGTGTTGCAATGTTAAGATTTCATCATTGATATATAAACTATCAGACTGCGTGGTCGGTAGTAGTGGCTTTCAGTAGGCCTTTAATTTGATTGATTGAAACTTGTATTAGTAGATTGCACAGTACAGTACATATTACGTACAATTGACCACTAAATGGGAACACCCGAATAAGTTTTTCAACTTGTTTAAGTCGGGGTCCACGTTAATCAATTCATGATTAGACCAGGGGTGTCCAAACATTTTCCACTGAAAAAAAAAAAAAAAAAAAAATTCCATTTGCTTACACACAATTTTACAAAGTGGTGTAGTGAGTTTGCATTATTCACGTTTATGACAACCTTTTTTTCCAAAACACAATATAGAATGTGAGATATAACAGGATAATGCACACATTTATCATTTGTTTTCAAAACGCTTACAAAAAAGTGGGACCCCAAAAATGTACTGTGGGACCCCATTTTTATGACTTGATGGGGTCCCTGGGACCCCATTTTGAAGATTCCAGGTTTGATTGATCGATTGATTGAAACGTTTATTAGTAGATTGCACAGTACAGTACTTATTCCGTACAATTGACCACTAAATGGTAACGCCCCAATAAGTTTTTCAACTTGTTTAAGTCGGGGTCCACGTAAATCAATTTAAGGTCAGCATGAGTCTTTTTACGCATTGATTTATTAATTTTTACAGATGATCGCTTTCCGCCGACGTTTTGTTTACCATGTTTTCCAAAGTTGAGCTTACCCACCTCAACACTTTTGATGCATCGATCGGGGGTAAAAATGGCCTTAAATTGAAGATGACAGGAAATGCTGTCATTCTGTATGTTCATAGCCAATTTTAATGAACATTTTGATTTAGGATATCCCATGTACAAATATTTTATATATTTGTAAATGGGATATCCTAAATCAAAATGTTCATTAAAATCAGGCATTCTTACTCAACAGCTAAGGGTGACCATATAAACAACGCCAACACTGTCATAAACCTGTGCCATATTGTGAAACCATACTAAACAACAATGAAAAACACATTTCGGGAGAATATTGGCACCGCAACATAACATAAACACAACAGAACAAATACCCAGAATTCCCTGCAATACCATGTCTTGCGGGATGCTACACTATTTTATTTGGTACAGCGTGTAAGAGATAAGTCTCAAGTAAACAACACCAACATTTTAAATGTCCCGTTGAAAATATAGAACATTACACACGGCGCTGAAAAATCTATCAAAAATGTTTTAGTAGTAAATATTTTAGTGCCATTTCTAATGTAAAGTAGTGTAAAGTTCTTACTTATATCTGTCAATAAACTTGCCATGAAAGTGCTAAAACATACCATGTTTTCCAAAGTTGAGCTTACCCACCTCAATACTTTTGATGCATCAGTAGGGGTAAAATGGCCTTAAATTGTTTGGATTTAGACCTCTTCTTGCTGATCCCATTGTCGCATTGTAAGGGCTGGTCTCCTGAAGCTTTAGTAAAACTTGGCCCAGTACTATTCTGTCTCTGGGGTCCTTTTTACTCAACATACACTATATTGCCAAAAGTATTTGGCCACCCACCCAAATGATGAGAATCAGGTGTCCTAATCACTTGGCCCGACCACAGGTGTATAAAACCAAGCACTTAGGCATGGAGACTGTTTCTACAAACATTTGTGAAAGAATGGGCCGCTCTCAGTGATTTCCAGCGTGGAACTGTCATAGGATGCCACCTGTGCAACAAATCCAGTCGTGAAATTTTCTCGCTCCTAAATATTCCAAAGTCAACTTTATTATAAGAAAAGTGAAGAGTTTGGGAACAACAGCAACTCAGCCACCAAGTGGTAGGCCACGTAAACTGACAGAGAGGGGTCAGCTGTTTTTTTCTGTATAGTCAGTTGCTACAGAGCTCCAAACTTCATGTGACCTTCCAATTAGCCCACGTACAGCACGCAGAGAGCTTCATGGAAAGGGTTTCCATGGCCGAGCAGCTGCATCTAAGCCATAATTCACCAAGTCCAATGCAAAGCGTGGGAATGCAATGGTGTAAAGCACGCCGCCACTGGACTCTAGAGCAGGGGAGACACCTTCTCTGGACTGATGGGTCACGCTTTTCCATCTGGTAATCTGATGGACCGGTCTGGTTGCCAGGATAACGCTACATTTCGGACTGCTTTGTGCCGAGTGTGAAATTTGGTGGAGGAGGAATCATGGTGTGGAGTTGTTTTTCAGGAGTTGGGCTTAGTTCACTTAGTTCCAGTGAAAGGAACTGTCAGAAAAATTGTATGTAAATTATCAAAAAACTCTTTGTTCTCTAAGTTCCCAATGAACAGACAAGAGGTTGTCTTTGTTGCACCAAGCAAAGGCTTGGAAAATTCCATTGTGTACGATGGGAGGAGACGGGATGGGGGTTATCTATTGTCATCCAAGACTTGCCCAAGCTGAATCCAGGACCAGCCCAAGCCCGAGGCATCTTATTCTTTTGTTTTCAATGTGACCAAAAACAAGTGCTGTTTACATACCCCCCATTCCTTTGGAAAGCAGATGTTGTTGTGTAAACAGGGAGTGTCCAAATAAAGGAGGAGAAGTAAACCTTTATTCGTGAGAGTGTGGTGGAAGACTGTACAGAGAGGTCACCTACCTAGGTTCCATTCTAGAGGCTAACCTTTCCTGTGATAAAATGGCAACCAAGGTAATCAAAAAGGTTAACCAACGAATGAGATTTCTCTACAGAATCTCCTCTCTGGTCAACAAAAGCACCATGAGGATTCTGGCGGGAACTCTCGTTCAACCCTTTTTCGATTACGCATGCACCTCCTGGTACCCTAGCACCTCCAAAACCCTCAAATCTAAACTCCAAACATCCCAGAACAAGCTAGTCAGGTTACTTCTAGACCTCCACCCCAGATCCCACCTCACTCCTACCCACTTCTCCAAAGTGGGCTGGGTCAAGTTGGAGGACAGGGTTAAACAACTTGCACTGAGCCTAGTCTATAAAATCCACTACACCTCCCTGATACCGAAGTACATGTCAAACTACTTCCTTAACGTAAATGACCGCCATAACCACAACACCAGGGGGAGCTCCACTAACCACGTTAAACCCAGATTCCGAACTAACAAAGGTCTTAACTCATTCTCTTTCTATGCCACATCAATGTGTAATGCGCTCCCAACAGGTATAAAAGAAAGGGCATCTCTATCCTCCTTCAAAACCGCAATAAAAGTTCACCTCCAGGCAGCTACAACCCTAAACTAACACCCTCCCCGGATTGCTAATAATCAAATGTAGGGATGTCCGATAATATCGGCCTGCCGATATTATCGGCCGATAAATGCGTTAAAATGTAATATCTGAAATTATCGGTATCGTTTTTTTTATTATCTGTATCGTTTTTTGTTTTTAAAAAAATTTTTTTTAGTTTTTTATTAAATCAACATAAAAAACACAAGATACACTTACAATTAGTGCACCAACCCAAAAAACCTCCCTCCCCCCATTTCTTTCTGTTATCAATATTCTGGTTCCTACATGATATATCAATATATATCAATACAGTCTGCAAGGGATACAGTCTGTAAGCACACCTGATTGTGCGTGCTGCTGGTCCACTAATAGTACTAACCGTTAACAGTTAATTTTACTCATTTTCATTAATTACTAGTTTCTATGTAACTGTTTTTATATTGTTTTACTTTCTTTTTTATTCAAGAAAATGTTTTTAATTTAGTTATGTTATTTTTATCTTATTTTTTTATTTTTAAAAAGTACCTTATCTTCACCATACATGGTTGTCCAAATTAGGCATAATAATGTGTTAATTCCACGACTGCATATATCGGTTGATATCGGTGTGGGTTGATATCGGTATCGGTAATTAAAGAGTTGGACAATATCGGAATATCGGATATCGGCAAAAAGCCATTATCGGACATCCCTAATCAAATGTAAACAATCAAATTCAGATACTTTTTCTTATGCCTTCTGATCTCTCTCTCTCTCTCTCTCTCTCTCTCTCTCTCTCTCTCTCTCTCTCTCTCTCTCTCTCTCTCTCTCTCTCTCTCTCTCTATGTCCACTACTTGCTGTCCATATCCTACCCCCCCCCCCCACACCCCTGATTGTCAATAATTCAATGTGATTATCTTATGTGATGACTGTATTATGATGATAGTATATATGATAGTATATATCTGTATCATGAATCAATTTAAGTGGACCCCGACTTAAACAAGTTGAAAAACTTATTCGGGTGTTACCATTTAGTGGTCAATTGTACGGAATATGTACTTCACTGTGCAACCTACTAATAAAAGTCTCAATCAATCAATCAATCAATCAATCAATCAAAGTACAGTCGTCGCGTTTCTCCTCAATTGAGCCAAATTAAATTCTGTCTCCGTTTATTTCTTTGCTTCTTGTCTCGTTTAATAGATGTCGTCAGTGTTTGAACCTGACAGGAACTTTGAATGCTCCAGGATACCAAAACATCTTGGACAATTCCATGGGATGGCACATGTGAGTCAAAGCAGGTGGCCAAATACTTTTGGCAATATAGTGTATATGTCATCCAAAATAATTTGGGATTGACCAGTGTGTTTTATTCCCTGAGAGGAAGACTGGTCAAGCGCAACATCTTTTATTCCACTTTTTAATGTTTAAAAAAAACAACAATATTTGTAAAATGTTTGGACCCCCCTTTATTGGACTAATCAGGAATGGGTCAACAAAACAAGCTGAATGCTGCCAGGGAAAAAAGGTAGAAAATAGAATGTGCTAAGCTGAAGAAAGAAGCACACAGATGATGATTTAATGCAAATGCATGCTGGGGGAGTACATTGCATCCTGATTAATGACCCCAGGGAGCTGCAGCCTCCCTCCTGCGCTGTGGCGCTGTCATTTTCTTCTCTAAATCATCCACACACTTCAATTACCTCACTTTAACCCAATTGAGCAAAAGAGGGTGGATCGTTTTTTTTCACACTTTACGTGTGAAATATGAAGCACAAACTGAAATCTATTTAACATATTTAAAATCACTGCAAGTAAACAGACAACAAATAACATCGTGGACAAGAGCCCTGATACAGGTACAAAAAATAAGAACATTAAGTAGTAGAAAAAAAAAAATGGACATACACTGTAAAAAAAAACAGCTATTTTTATGGTTAATTTACTCTAAATTTCTACTGTAATTTTTCCATTTTTTAAAAATACTTTATAAAACTGTAGAATTGAAGACATTATCTGTAAATAAACAATCCGCCTGTTATTTTAAGTAATATGCCAGTAATGACAAACTATGTATATTTCTATTTTTTTTACAGAAAAATACCAAATTAATTATACGTAGCATTTTCTGTTTTCTTAAATTACTTTCAAATTCATGTAAAATTGCAGTAATTATCTTTCATTAAATATGTAGCTTGTTATATAAAAGTCTATGTCCATATTAACAATCTAACTGTAGAATAAAGGTATTTTTCTGCAGAACTGTTTGCATCGTCACTTTATTAAAGGTGGTTGATCTTAATAATTTAGTAAAAATCTGTAAAATTACGATATTTTTCCGCTAAACGTTTCATGAAAATTTCTGTGAATATAATGTTTTTGATCATTATTTGGTTTACAATGTTTTACTTTAATTTTATGTTTTTTTGTTTGGCAGCCGTAGCTGCCAGTAGATGACCGTTTTTTTACAGATTTTTTTTTTTACAGTGTACAGTAGGAAGGGGATTCACATGGCCCCATTCGTTGCGGCGTACCTGACACATGAAACATGACCAATTGGGGTGGTGCACTGAAATGTGTTCTCTGGCAATTACAAATTTGACCACTGCCAGGTTCAAACACTGATGAAATCTATTAAACAGACAAGAAGCAAGGAATTAAACAGAGACAGAATTCAATTTAGCTCATTGAGGAGAAACGTCTGGGCTGTACTCTTTGTACAGTCTTCCACCGCGCTCTGACGAAAGGTCGCACGCCTCCTCTTTTATTTGGACTTTCCCTGATTACATGGCAACAGCTGTTTTTAGAGGTACAGGGGTCGTAAACAGCCATAGCCTTAGGTTACAAAACAGTTAAAAGAAAAGGTGCCTGGAGGAGGGGTCAGGTCCTGCTTCCTCTCCGCTTTGTAGATCTCGGGTCAAGACAAAATCTTCCTGTGGATGACAATAGATCAAAGCAACCGACACCATGTCGCTTCCCATCCTACACAGTGGAGTTTTACAAGCCTTTTGATTGGTAATATCAAAGACAGCTTTTGTTCTCCTGCTGGGAACTCATGGAAACACAAAGTTTTGTGATAACTTGGATACAATTATTCTGACAACCACGGCATCAGTTGCTATGTGGAGTGGCACTTTCCATCATTTTCAGTAGACTGCGCTGCCCGACGAAACTCCCTCCCTCTTTCCCTCACGCGAGACTGTACTGTATTGAATAAGTTATATCCAGAAGACGTCGGTAATATACAAAAGCCAAAAGCAGTGAAGTTGTCACGTTGTGTAAATGTTAAATAAAAAGAGAATACAACAAATCCTTTTCAATTTATATTCAATTGAATAGACTGCAAAGACAAGATATTTCACTGGGAAACTTCATTTTTTTTGCAAATAATCATGAACTTAGAATTTAATGGCAGCAACATGTTGCAAAAAAGTTGTCACAGGGGCATGTTCACCACTGTGTTACATGGCCTGTCCTTTTAACAACACTCAGTAAACGTTTGGGAACTAAGGAGATACATTTTCGAAGCTTTTCAGGTGGAATTCTTTCCCATTCTTGCTTGATAGTAATAAATAATAATAATAATAATAATAATAATAATAATAGATTTTATTTGTAAAAAGCACTTTACATTGAGCAAACAACCTCAAAGTGCTACAGTGTATTAAAAAAATAAAAAAATAAAAATAAAAAAGATAATTAAAAAAAATAAAAATAAAAACTAGAACAGCTAATAGCTAGAACTAGAGTACATATATCTAAAAAAAAGACTTTAAAAAAAAAAAGGTTTTTAAGCCTTTTTTAAAAGCATCCACAGTCTGTGGTGCCCTCAGGTGGTCAGGGAGAGCGTTTCACAGACTGGGAGCGGCGGAGCTTTGTCCTCGGAGGTTAGCCTGTCCGGAGCGGAGGTGTCGTGTGGAGGATTTGGGGCTGAGTAGTTCTTCGAGGTAGAGGGGGGCGTTTCCATGGAGGCACTGGTGGGTTAGTAGGGCACCGTACAGTTTAGACTTCATAGTCATCTTTGTAGTATGATTATCCAATCCTATAAAATCCCCTTCATTTATAACGCACTATTACAACAAAACTGTCTCCAGAGTGCTGCACATGACAAAAGAAACATTACAAGTCATCAAATTACAAGCATTTGAAATGAAACAAGTAAACAATAAACAAACAATAATAGAAAAAAATACATCAATAAAATAGAATAAAACAATAAAAACAAATCAATATAATAGAATACAACAATAAAAGATCCCAAGACTCACTCATTATCTGCATAACTTTTTTTTATTTTCTTTTTTTTATTATTGACATCCAGCATCAGACAATCCTATCCATTACAGCATATTCACATACATCATATTATATATATATATGTAGTCTGCTCTAAATGTCAAAATATTTCTTTTTGTTTATATGCCAACCATACCACCCCACCAAAAAAGAAAGAAACAGCAGAAAAACAAAATAGTATTTAAAAATATATCAATAAAAAAATAAAATAAAATGAAAAGACACTATTAATAATAATAATCAGAAATAAAGTAAAAGAATATAAGTATATATATATATATATATATATATATATATATATATATATATATATATATATATATATATATATATATATATATATATATATATATATATATATATATATATATATATATATATACACACACACAGTATATAGGGCGTAATCCTTTTTTTTTTAATTTTTAATTTTTATTTTTTTAAGCAGTACAATCACTCATTCGAGAAATTAAAGTGAGGCTTACTATTATCTGCATATCTATGCATAAGAGTATAAAGATGGACGTGTTTTTTATTTATTTATTTATTTATTTTATTGTTGTTGTACTGCCACATTTCATTTTTTTAAATCTTTTTTTAAATTCACTATAATGATTGTTGTTTATTTCTGGGGAGAAAAAAACAGGGAATTTTTGGGAAATCATTGCAATAAAGTATAAAAAAAAAAAACTTTACATTTTTGTTGTATTTCTTTGTTAACCCGTACATTTTGATCGATATCCATCTGATGTACTACGGCAGGGGTGTCAAACTGGTTTTCATTGAGGGCCACGTTGCAGTTTTGGCTGGCCTCAGAGGGCCGCTGGTAACATTAGTAAAATAAACATACTAGTATGAGGATTAGCAGCATGATATTGTCACACCCTTACCTATGCATTTGATTGGTAAATAAATATTTGACCTACACTGTAAGAAAAAAAAAAAATTCTGTGGATTTTGCCGTCAAAATAACTTTACCATATAATTTACAGTAAAATGATTACACTTTATTTTACTGTAAAATTCTGGTAATTGAGCTGCCACTTTTTAGTTGTTGTTTTTTTGCATAAAAAATATGGTTGTTGTTTTCACAGTGTATTACTGTGAATGTAAAAATGGTACCACGTTTTTTTTCTTACCCAGCTGTTTAAAAATATATATATATTGTGATTAGAGAGGCCGATATATGCGTTAAAATGTAATATCGGAAATTATCGGTATCGTTTTTTTTATTATCGTATCGTTTTTTTTTTTGGTTTTTTAAAAAATTAAATCAACATAAAAAACCCAAGATACACTTACAATTAGTGCACCAACCCAAAAAACCTCCCTCCCCCATTTACACTCATTCACACAAAAGGGTTGTTTCTTTCTGTTATTAATATTCTGGTTCCTACATTATATATCAATATATATCAATACAGTCTGCAAGGGATACAGTCCGTAAGCACACATGATTGTGCGTGCTGCTGGTCCACTAATAGTACTAACCTTTAACAGTTAATTTGACTCATTTTCATTCATTACTAGTTTCTATGTAACTGTTTTTATATTGTTGTACTTTCTTTTTTATTCAAGAAAATGTTTTTAATTTATTTATCTTATTTTACTTTTTTTTTTTTTAAAAAGTACCTTATCTTCACCATACCTGGTTGTCCAAATTAGGCATAATAATGTGTTCATTCCACGACTGCATATATCGGTTGATATCGGTATCGGTTGATATCGGTATCGGTAATTAAAGAGTTGGACAATATCGGAATATCGGATATCGGCAAAAAGCCATTATCGGACATCCCTAATTGTGATGTTTACAGTGTACAATTTGATGGATAACTTGCTTTGAAACCAAAAGGCTAAGTGTCATGATCCGTGCCCCGGATCATGTTTCGTCATGTTCTGTTAGTTTTTGACTCCCTTAGTTCCTGTTTGTGGGTTTGTTTTAGTTTCCATGGGGATTAATTGGGTTCACCTGCCTCTGGTTAGTGGTCGGCACGCTCAGCTGCTGTCAACCACTAATCAGAGAGCTATTTATTCACCTTGCTCGCCACGCTCAGTCTGGCTTCATTGTTTGCTTCTTGCTACCGTTACGTGAGTATTTCCTGTCTCTAGTCTATGCTAAGTGTTAGCGTTAGCGTCCAGTGTGATCGGCACATTTTTCCTCTGACTTGTTTTCCGTTTTTTGTACTTGTTTGTTTTCGACAATAAATCATGTTCTTACCTGCACGCCTTGTCCGGAGTGGTCCGTCTGCATCCCGGGAGAACAAACCCCGCAGTAAGATGCGACCCAATCGTGACAGTAAGTAGATATTTACGTATGTTTTTATACCCTAAAATGTTTCGAATGTATTAGTGATGGGTCCGGCAACACCGATGCATCGGCGCATGCGTCGAGCTCATAGAGCGATACCCTGTGTCGGTTCGCGTACCGCTTTTAGAAAGTCACGTGACCGATCATGAGCTGTTTTGGTCACGTGACCGATACGCGAACTGTGTCGCACCCCCGCCTCCTCTGTGCCCTGTGAGCAACGTTCCCTCTAAGGTGCGCGCCTGCGCAATTGCGCACTGCTCAAGCGTCCTCTGCGCACAGCAAATATATGCCGCGCACCAAATCAAATCCCATCTGAATTCCAAACAAAATAAACACATTTATTTTGTGTAATTTTGCAATGCAACTTTGAGTGACAGTGACAACAAGCGGCCCTAACGGTGTTCGTTAACACCGTTCAATTATTGTAACGTCTACCGAGATGCTTCGAGGACAGGAATTATATCGATCACTTTATTGAGCAAAACTGTTTATATTGGGCCATAACCACACCAAAAACATGAGTAAAAAACTTATATCTCGAAAAACTAGTCATTTTCTGCCGTACAAACAAGGCCAAAAGCAACTTGTCATCTGTCACCAACACGCATACCACTAAGCCACTGGTGCGTTTATGGCCACACAAAAAGTCGGACAACTCAAACACCACACAAAGTTACACTATGACTCCTCAGTCATACGTGTGCTTATTTTTAATTAATTTATTGATATTAATCATGGAATGCTGTTTCTAGAGAAAGTTACAGGAATGCACATTTCATCCTATGCTTACATTTCATTGTGCAACATGAGGATGTTTAAGGGGAACTAAATGGGATCTCTGAAAGGGGTACAAATGATTTCCAAAGCAGGACCCCCACCCAGACATATTGTACAATACTAATCCATAGCTTATGAAAAAACAAGATTTCTTTTATTTTCATTACAAGTGGGCCAAATCACTAATATTACAAAATAATCTCATGAAAATGACTCCTCTCATTTGAATGTTATTATAAAAGATTGGTTTGAGACAGGTGTGCTGCTGGTATTGCCATGTGTGATGTTGCTCACATGTGCTCCACTGAATGCTCAGGGAGTTTTTGTGTTTGCTCACACACATGAACAATTAGAGGGAACATTGCCTGACAGCTGGTCTTTTCTACAGCCGGAGAAATAATAACTAAGAGAAATCGTCTAAAATTGAATACGTTGGAAAAACTGAATTTTTTTAATAAAAATGTGTAAAAAAAATAAATTAAAAAAATTCCCAGTCCACAAGCATCCTCATTCACAACACGTTCTCTTAGTTTTATGATACGTGTTCACGTTTTTTATTGACTGTATCTAAAAAAGATAAAAATATATTTTTATTTAAATGAAGATATGAAATAATCCTAAATGAAATACTTGGTTTATATTATTATATATACTAGGTCATAAAATCAGTGTCAGTTGAGTCGGTCCATAGGTTGCCTGTAGGGATTTTTAATGTCCAGCAGATGTCAGTATTTAGTGACACGGTATCGCCACAGTATCAATACAGTTTTGCAATGTCGAAACGCTTCATGACGCCTCATCAACCCATCACTAGAATGTATGATAATATAATATCTCTTGCATTATTAGATGGATCAAGTTTAAAAGATATATAACTGCATGCAGTACAAGTCTTTTTTTCTGTCAAAATAGATAAAGAAAGAAAGATAAAGTACCGTATTTTCCGGACTATAAAGCGACCTTAAATCCTTTTTCCCCCTCAAAACTCGACAATGCGCCTTATAACCCGGTGCGCCTAATGTACGGAATAATTCTGTTTGTGCTTACCGACCTTGAAGCAATTTTATTTGGTACATGGTGTAATGATAAGTGTGACCAGTAGATGGCAGTCACACATAAGAGAGTAATATGATGGCGGTAAACAACACCAACATTTTATATGTTCCATTGAAAATATAGAACATTACACACGGCGCTCAAAAATATGTCAAAATGTTTTAGTACGACTTCGGTAAGCTATGAAGCCACACCGCTTGATGGATTGTCAGCGCATTAAACATGCAAGTATTATTATGGTGTGTGCAAAAAGACCGCAAAATGGCGCCTCTTTGCAGACATATTATCCGGTGTTTTGTTTCGCAATATTATGCAAAACCAACTTTTCTTACCTTCTGGTACCTGCTTATCTGTATTTGGGATCTGCATGAGTCCTGAAAATTGCAGCACATCCGCCTTTGTAGGAGAGGGAAGTCTGGGCTTCCCTGCTTAGGCTGCTGCCCCCGCGACCCAACCTCGGATATGCGGAAGAAGATGGATGGATGGGTGGATGTTTGGGGCATTTTGCACAGCCTTTTTTTTAGCATATTAGAGTGTCCGCCTTGAGATGGGTAGGTTGTGAGTTCGAGTCATACCAAAGACTATAAAAATGGGAGCCGTTACCTCCCTGCTTGGCACTCAGCATCAAGGGTTGGAATTGGGGGTTAAATCACCAACAAATAATTCCCGGGCGCGGCCACCGCTGCTGCTCACTGCTCGCCTCACCTCCCATAATGGCTATTGGATTTGACGTTCAACTGTCTCAATGGGAAGTACAATTCATTTGCGTGCGGGTCAATATCGTGGAAGTGATTGAAAAAGAGTCAGCAGCGAATGAGAGAGGAAAGGGGGAGTGACTGAGGGGCTGGGGGGGGGGGGCGGGGGGGTGCGCCCCCCTCCTCCACCGGCAGCATCAGCACCACCAGCAGCATCATCAGCATCCTGGTGAGGACCGCAGGACTCAAACTTGAACAACGCGGACGCTCGCCGCCTTCTGAGAGCTCGCCAACACTTCCTTCTTTTCTTTTTTTTTTGCCAAGATGATCGCCACCACTCAGCAGAACATGACCACGGAGCTGGTACGTGTCCTCCTTCTCATCCCTCCGCGCGCTCCCGTGCTCGCGGTGTGTCGGAACTCCCGGATCCCGGCGGGTTGGTTGTCGGCGCGATCCGGTCGCCGCTCGCTGCAGTGCAGTCCACTTGGCGTCCTCCTTTGCATCCAGAACATCGCCAGCAGCACCAAAAGGAGCTTTGTTTGGCATCTTTTAATGCGGCTTTTTAATGAGGCGTAACTTGCAGGGGGGGTTCTTTACTTAACTGCAGAGAGCGGTCGGCGTCAAGCGGGAGTAAGTTTATTAGGCACATTTATCAGGGGAAAAAACAAAAAAAACACCATTTTGAACTAATAATTCTGTACTATATGTGTAATTTTCCGGGGCGGCGTGGCTCAATTGGTAGAGCCAGCCACTTCAGGGTTCCAGGTTCGATGCCCACTTCCACCAAAGCGTACAAATGACAGACAAAATGGAAAATTGTACAAAATGAATCAAAAACTCAGCACAGTGTCATAGGAAAATAGAGCAACAAAACAATGTAATAAAAACAAAATTAAATTAAAAAAATGTGTAATAATTTTTTTTTTTTAAATGTATAAAGCAATAAATATTATGGGGCCACTTGAGGGTTCGAGGTTTGATCCCCGCTTCCGCCAAAGCGCACAAATGACGGACAAAATGGAAAATTGTACAAAATGAATCAAAAACTCAGTACAGTGTCATAGGAAAATAGAGTAACAAAACAATGTAATAAAATCAAATAAAATTTAATTTAAAAAAAATTATTTAAAAAAATGCAATTAAAAAAAATGTAATTAAAATCTTTTATAAAGCAATAAATATTATGGGGCCACTTGAGGGTTCCATGTTCGATCCCCACTTCCGCCTATGGCCACTGCCGCAAGTGTCTTTGAATTAATTTGAATACAAACTGCAAACACAGAGCACTTTTCAACAGGAAGTGATGCCCTTAAATAGTCACAGCTGTCAATCAATTGCCATAGTACATCAAGATGGAAAATTGTACAAAATGAATCAAAAACTCAGTACAGTGTCATAGGAAAATAGAGCAAAAACAATGTAATAAAAAGAAAATTAAATTTAAAAAAATTAAATTTAAAAAATCTGTAAGAAAGAATTTTTTATAAAATGTTTTTTAATTAAAAACATGTATAAAGCAATAAATATTATGGGGCCACAAATGACAGACAAAATGGAAAATTGTACAAAATGAATAAAAAACTCAGTACAGTGTCATAGGAAAATAGAGTAACAAAACAATGTAATAAAATCAAATACAATTTAATAAAAAAAATGTAATAAAAAAAATGCAATAAAAAAATGTAATTAAAATCTTTTATAAAGCAATAAATATTATGGGGCCACTTGAGGGTTCCATGTTCGATCCCCATTTCCGCCTAAGGCCACTGCCGCTGGGTCCTTGGGCAAGACACTTTGCCTAAAAAAAAAACAATAATAAAAAAAGCAAGTGTCTTTGTAATAATTTGAATACAAACTGCGCAGGCGCTACCAAACACAGAGCACTTTTCAACAGGAAGTGATGCCCTTAAATAGTCACAGCTGTCAATCAATTGCCATAGTACATCAAGATGGAAAATTGTACAAAATGAATCAAAAACTCAGCACAGTGTCATAGGAAAATAGAGCAACAAAACAATGTAATAAAAACAAAATTAAATTAAAAAAAATTAATTTAAAAAAATATGTAATAAAAAAAATGTCATAAAATGTTTTTTAATTAAAAAAATGTATAAAGCAATAAATATTATGGGGCCACAAATGACAGACAAAATGGAAAATTGTACAACATGAATCAAAAACTCAGTACAGTGTCATAGGAAAATAGAGTAACAAAACAATGTAATAAAATCAAACAAAATTTAATAAAAAAAATGTAATTAAAAAAAATGCAATAAAATTTTTTTATTAAAATATTTTATAAAGCAATAAATATTATGGGGCCACTTGAGGGTTCCATGTTCGATCCCCACTTCCGCCTAAGACCACTGCCGCTGGGTCCTTGGGCAAGACACTTTGCCTAAAAAAATAAATAAATACTAAAAATAGCAAGTGTCTTTGTAATAATTTGAATACAAACTGCGCAGGCGCTACCAAACACAGAGCACTTTTCAACAGGAAGTGATGCCCTTAAATAGTCACAGCTGTCAATCAATTGCCATAGTACATCAAGATGGAAAATTGTACAAAATGAATCAAAAACTCAGCACAGTGTCATAGGAAACAAAACAAAACAATGTAATAAAAACAAAATTAAATTAAAAAATTAAATAAATAAAAAATGTAATAAAAAAAATGTAATAAAATGTTTTTTAATTAAAAAATGTATAAAGCAATAAATATTATGGGGCCACAAATGACAGACAAAATGGAACATTTTACAAAATGAGTCAAAAACTCAGCACAGTGTCATAGGAAAATAGAGCAACAAAACAATGTAATAAAAACAAAATTAAATTTAAAAAAATTAAATAAAAAAAAAATGTAATAAAAAAAATGTCATAAAATGTTTTTTAATTAAAAAAATGTATAAAGCAATAAATGTTATGGGCCACAAATGACAGACAAAATGGAAAATTGTACAAAATGAATCAAAAACTCAGTACAGTGTCATAGGAAAATAAAGTAACAAAACAATGTAATAAAATCAAATAAAATTTAATAAAAAAAATTGAATTAAAAAAAATGCAATAAAAAAAATGTAATTAAAATATTTTATAAAGCAATAAATATTATGGGGCCACTTGAGGGTTCCATGTTCGATCCCCACTTCCGCCTAAGACCACTGCCGCTGGGTCCTTGGGCAAGACAATTTGCCTAAAAAAAAAAAAAAAAAAAAAAAAAAAAATAGCAAGTGTCTTTGTAATAATTTGAATACAAACTGCGCAGACGCTACCAAACACAGAGCACTTTTCAACAGGAAGTGATGCCCTTAAATAGTCACAGCTGTCAATCAATTGCCATAGTACATCAAGATGGAAAATTGTACAAAATGAATCAAAAACTCAGCACAGTGTCATAGGAAAATAGAGCAACAAAACAATGTAATAAAAAAAAATTAAATTAAAAAAATTAAATTAAAAAAATATGTAATAAAAAAAATGTCATAAAATGTTTTTTAATTAAAAAAATGTATAAAGCAATAAATATTATGGGGCCACAAATGACAGACAAAATGGAAAATTGTACAAAATGAATCAAAAACTCAGTACAGTGTCATAGGAAAATAGAGTAACAAAACAATGTAATAAAATCAAATAAAATGTAATAAAAAAAATTTTATAAAAAAAAAAATGCAATTAAAAAAAATGTAATTAAAATCTTTCATAAAGCAATAAATATTATGGGGCCACTTGAGGGTTCCATGTTCGATCCCCACTTCCGCCTAAGGCCACTGCTGCTGGGTCCTTGGGCAAGACACTTTGCCTAAAAAAAAAAAAAAAAAAAAAAAGCAAGTGTCTTTGTAATAATTTGAATACTAACTGTGCAGGCGCTACCAAACACAGAGCACTTTTCAACAGGAAGTGATGCCCTTAAATAGTCACAGCTGTCAATCAATTGCCATAGTACATCAAGATGGAAAATTGTACAAAATGAATCAAAAACTCAGCACAGTGTCATAGGAAAATAGAGCAACAAAACAATGTAATAAAAACAAAATTAAATAAAAAAAAATTAAATAAAAAAAAAATGTAATAAAAAAAATGTCATAAAATGTTTTTTAATTAAAAAAATGTATAAAGCAATAAATATTATGGGGCCACAAATGACAGACAAAATGGAAAATTGTACAAAATGAATCAAAAACTCAGTACAGTGTCATAGGAAAATAGAGTAACAAAACAATGTAATAAAATCAAATAAAATGTAATAAAAAAATGTTTATAAAAAAAAAAAATGCAATTAAAAAAAATGTAATTAAAATCTTTTATAAAGCAATAAATATTATGGGGCCACTTGAGGGTTCCATGTTCGATCCCCACTTCCGCCTAAGGCCACTGCCGCTGGGTCCTTGGGCAAGACACTTTGCCTAAAAAAAACCCCCCAAAAAAAACCAAGTGTCTTTGTAATAATTTGAATACAAACTGCGCAGGCGCTACCAAACACAGAGCACTTTTCAACAGGAAGTGATGCCCTTAAATAGTCACTGCTGTCAATCATTTGCCATAGTACATCAAGATGGAAAATTGTACAAAATGTATCAAAAACTCAGCACAGTGTCATAGGAAACAAAACAAAACAATGTAATAAAAACAAAATTAAATAAAAAAAATAATTTAAAAAAATATGTAATAAAAAAAATGTCATAAAATGTTTTTTAATTAAAAAAATGTATAAAGCAATAAATATTATGGGGCCACAAATGACAGACAAAATGGAAAATTGTACAAAATGAATCAAAAACTCAGTACAGTGTCATAGGAAAATAGAGTAACAAAACAATGTAATAAAATCAAACAAAATGTAATTAAAAAAATGTAATTAAAAAAAATGCAATACATTTTTTTTATTAAAATATTTTATAAAGCAATAAATATTATGGGGCCACTTGAGGGTTCCATGTTCGATCCCCACTTCCGCCTAAGACCACTGCCGCTGGGTCCTTGGGCAAGACACTTTGCCTAAAAAAATAAATAAATAAATAAAATAGCAAGTGTCTTTGTAATAATTTGAATACAAACTGCGCAGGCGCTACCAAACACAGAGCACTTTTCAACAGGAAGTGA
This sequence comes from Entelurus aequoreus, assembly GCF_033978785.1. Taxonomy (NCBI): domain Eukaryota; kingdom Metazoa; phylum Chordata; class Actinopteri; order Syngnathiformes; family Syngnathidae; genus Entelurus; species Entelurus aequoreus. Next base: position 7,615,816 of record NC_084737.1, on the reverse strand, counting down.
TGCCCTTAAATAGTCACAGCTGTCAATCAATTGCCATAGTACATCAAGATGGAAAATTGTACAAAATGAATCAAAAACTCAGCACAGTGTCATAGGAAACAAAACAAAACAATGTAATAAAAACAAAATTAAATTAAAAAATTAAATAAAAAAAATATGTAATAAAAAAAATGTAATAAAATGTTTTTTAATTAAAAAATTTATAAAGCAATAAATATTATGGGGCCACAAATGACAGACAAAATGGAACATTTTACAAAATGAATCAAAAACTCAGCACAGTGTCGTAGGAAAATAGAGCAACAAAACAATGTAATAAAAACAAAATTAAATTAAAAAAATTAAATTAAAAAATAATGTAATAAAAAAAAATGTCATAAAATGTTTTTTAATTAAAAAAATGTATAAAGCAATAAATATTATGGGCCACTTGAGGGTTCCAGGTTCGATCCCCACTTCCGCCTAAGGCCACTGCTGCTGGGTCCTTGGGCAAGACACTTTGCCTAAAAAAAAAAAAAAAAAAAAAAAGCAACTGTCTTTGTAATAATTTGAATACTAACTGTGCAGGCGCTACCAAACACAGAGCACTTTTCAACAGGAAGTGATGCCCTTAAATAGTCACAGCTGTCAATCAATTGCCATAGTACATCAAGATGGAAAATTGTACAAAATGAATCAAAAACTCAGCACAGTGTCATAGGAAAATAGAGCAACAAAACAATGTAATAAAAACAAAATTAAATTAAAAAAAATTCAATAAAAAAAAAATGTAATAAAAAAAATGTCATAAAATGTTTTTTAATTAAAAAAATGTATAAAGCAATAAATATTATGGGGCCACAAATGACAGACAAAATGGAAAATTGTACAAAATGAATCAAAAACTCAGTACAGTGTCATAAGAAAATAGAGTAACAAAACAATGTAATAAAATCAAATAAAATGTGATAAAAAAATGTTTATAAAAAAAAAAATGCAATTAAAAAAAATGTAATTAAAATCTTTTATAAAGCAATAAATATTATGGGGCCACTTGAGGGTTCCATGTTCGATCCCCACTTCCGCCTAAGGCCACTGCCGCTGGGTCCTTGGGCAAGACACTTTGCCTAAAAAAAAAACCCCCCAAAAAACCAAGTGTCTTTGTAATAATTTGAATACAAACTGCGCAGGCGCTACCAAACACAGAGCACTTTTCAACAGGAAGTGATGCCCTTAAATAGTCACAGCTGTCAATCATTTGCCATAGTACATCAAGATGGAAAATTGTACAAAATGAATCAAAAACTCAGCACAGTGTCATAGGAAACAAAACAAAACAATGTAATAAAAACAAAATTAAATAAAACAATTAATTCAAAAAAATATGTAATTAAAAAAATGTCATAAAATGTTTTTTAATTAAAAAAATGTATAAAGCAATAAATATTATGGGGCCACAAATGACAGATAAAATGGAAAATTGTACAAAATGAATCAAAAACTCAGTACAGTGTCGTAGGAAAATAGAGTAACAAAACAATGTAATAAAATCAAACAAAATGTAATAAAAAAAATGTAATTAAAAAAAATGCAATACATTTTTTTTATTAAAATATTTTATAAAGCAATAAATATTATGGGGCCACTTGAGGGTTCCATGTTCGATCCCCACTTCCGCCTAAGACCACTGCCGCTGGGTCCTTGGGCAAGACACTTTGCCTAAAAAAATAAATAAATACAAAAAATAGCAAGTGTCTTTGTAATAATTTGAATACAAACTGCGCAGGCGCTACCAAACACAGAGCACTTTTCAACAGGAAGTGATGCCCTTAAATAGTCACAGCTGTCAATCAATTGCCATAGTACATCAAGATGGAAAATTGTACAAAATGAATCAAAAACTCAGCACAGTGTCATAGGAAACAAAACAAAACAATGTAATAAAAACAAAATTAAATTAAACAATTAAATTAAAAAAATATGTAATAAAAAAAATGTAATAAAATGTTTTTTAATTAAAAAATGTATAAAGCAATAAATATTATGGGGCCACAAATGACAGACAAAATGGAACATTTTACAAAATGAATCAAAAACTCAGCACAGTGTCGTAGGAAAATAGAGCAACAAAACAATGTAATAAAAACAAAATTAAATTAAAAAAATTAAATTAAAAAATAATGTAATAAAAAAAAATGTCATAAAATGTTTTTTAATTAAAAAAATGTATAAAGCAATAAATATTATGGGCCACTTGAGGGTTCCAGGTTCGATCCCCGCTTCCGCCTATGGTCACTGCCACTGTGTCCTTGGGCAAGACACTTTCCCAAATATATTTTTTAGATCTTTAAGATGGAAAGTGCAGCTGCCATTATGATGTGCAGTGATGTTTTCTAATGACCCTAAGTCTTCAACTATACAAAGACGTTCATAAGTTCTCAATATTCAGTGTTTTATCGTTCATAGTTAATATCGTAAATCCCATATTGTTTATTTTCATGTACATTATGGGATTTTCATCCAGCAAAACATTTTTAAAGTGGTCTGTCATAACGTTTTTAGCATTCAATCAGACATTATTGTGAGGTTTTGTATTAGTGTTCTTACAAATAGATATACTGGCCACATTTTTTTCTCTAAACTTGGCCCCCTGAGTCAATATAATTGCCCAGGCATGGTGTATACTAATATTGATGATATTAGGCTACAGTATAAACTTTAATAATAAAAAGTGGAGGATTTGTCTTTGTAAAGTACTGTAAAAAGAAATCTAAATAAAAGTCTACTTAAAAGTGTAAGTTTCTAAAGCAGCGTGAGTAAAATGTCCCATCAGTGCATCACTTAAAAAGCTTGCCAAGTGGACTAATGAACACATCTCATCAAAGTGTCTCACCACTCCGACATCAGCAGCCAGAAAATCCCCGGTGGAGCAAAAAGGCTTTGAAAGACGTGACACGTAACCTCGGCCTCAGCCTGGTGAAGTGTGTCGTGAAGTCAGAACCCCGACATGATGACATCTCAAGCAAACTGGGGGAGAGAACCTGAGGAAAAATCCTGCTGGCTTTGTTGTCTCTCAGGGGAGCTCGGAGGGCTGCAAAAAAGTTGCAACATCTCGCGTTCGCTGCAGCCGCAATCGTTATGAAGACGGATGAGGCGAAGCATGCATTTCAATACGGGTCTTTGCATCAGCGCTCCTTTAAAGTGACACACTGTCACTTTGTGCAGGGAAATAGTTACTTCATGACGCACTCTTCAAAAACATCAATCATCAATACTGCGCTATTTTGATGGATCAAAGTCGATTTTAGGCTCCCAATTACGCAAATGTGACTTTTGAACTAGAATTTGCAATACGCCGATACGAGCGAGTGGAACTGGACGGCTTGAATGTCCACGGTGAGTGGAGTGTGTGGACGTTGGAACGGTTCCAATCGGTTGAGAAATGTGGGATGTGGAGAGGTTTGTACACGGCCCATTCGTTTTCAATTCGGGGGAATTTCCTGGAGATTTCGGGAAAACCGGGAATTTTTGAAAATAGAGATGATGTGAATGGGTTGGTGTTGTAACTTTTGGAATCCGTTAAAACATGTCGACGTAGTGACAGTTTGAATTGAGAATGGGTATTTCGGAAATCAGAATCAAAAATCCTTTATTAATCCCTGGAATTACGAAAAACCCAAGAAATTTGTACGAAAAAAAGAATAGGATCGTTTTTGTCCAGACTATGTCTTAAAGTGGAATGGTTAAAAAAGGTTAAATAATTGGACTATGCAAACTTTCAATCCTTGATTAATCCCTGGAATTAAAAAAAAACCAGGAATTTGTAGTAATTTGATTGTCCAAAGTGAGTGGAGTGTGTGGACGTTGGAACGGTTCCAATCGGTTGAGAAATGTGGGTTGTGGAGAGGTTTGTACACGGCCCATTCGTTTTCAATTCGGGGGAATTTCCTGGAGATTTCGGGAAAACCGGGAATTTTTGAAAATAGAGATGATGTGAATGGGTTGGTGTTGTAACTTTTGGAATCCGTTAAAACATGTCGACGTAGTGACAGTTTGAATTGAGAATGGGTATTTCGGAAATCAGAATCAAAAGTCCTTTATTAATCCCTGGAATTTCAAATGTGTACGAAAAAAAATAGGAAATTTTTTGTCCGAACTAAGAGGAATGTTTTTAAGGAAAAACTGTGAAAACTTTTCAGGAAGAGGTGAAAACAGGTCCTTGGGAAACCGGAAATTCTGGGAACTCCGAGAATTTTTTTTAAACTTGGAAAATTAGTGGAAAATGTGGATGTTAATGTTGGGATATGGAGGGGTTTGTTTACGGCCCAATCATTTTCAATAGGGGGAAATTCCTGGTAATTCCGGGTTATCAAGGACTGTTCTGAACCGGGAAACATGCTGGCTTGAATGTCCGGGGTGAGTGGATGGTGAAACGGTTCAAATCAGATGAGAAATGTGGGCTATGCAGTCGATTGTATAATGCACACTCATTGTCAATGGGGAGAAAATTCTGGGAAATTCCAAGAAAACTGGTCATTTCGAGAAAGGGAAAAAAAGTTTTCCGTTTGATAAAGCAGAAGAGTAGTGTGGGTGGATGGTTGAAAGGTCGGGTTCGGGTTTAAAAATGGCACAACATTTTGAGAGTTTAGGCCATTGTAGAACTATGAATACGTCCATTCATTTGAATGGGAATTTCCTAGGAAATGTATTCAAAACCGGGAATTTTTGAAAATAGAGATGATATGAATGGGTTGGTGTTGGAACTTTTGGAATCCGTTAAAAAATGTTGACGTGGTCACAGTTTGAATTGAGAATGGGTATTTCGGTAATCAGAATCAAAAACCCTTTATTAATCCCTAGAATTTTGGAAAACCCCGGAAATTTGTACGAAAAAAAGACTAGGACCGTTTTTGGCCAGACTAAGCGGAATGTCTTAAGGTGGAATGGTTAAAAACAGTTAAAAAATTGGACTGTGAAAACTTTCAATCCTTGATTAATCCCGGGAATTTTGGAAACCCCCGGGAATTTGTAGTAATTTGATTGTCCAAAGTGAGTGGATGTTGGAACGGTTCCAATCGGTTGAGAAATGTGGGTTGTGGAGAGGTTTGTGCACGGCCCATTCATTTTCAATTCTGGGAATTTCCAGGAAATTTTGGGAAAACCGGGAATTTTGGGAAAGGAAAAACATGTTTTGCAGTCGGTAAAGCTGAAGAGCAGTGTGAGTGGATGGTTGAAAGGTCGGGTCCGGGTTTAAAAATGGCACAACATTTTGAGAATTTAGGCCATTGTAGAACTATGAATACGGTCATCCATTTGATTGGGAATTTCCTGGAAATTTGGGAATTTGGGGAAAACTGGGAATTTATGAATGAGTTGTTGTTGGAATTTTTGGAGTCCGTAAAATTTTTTTGAAGTAGTAACAGTTTGAATTGAGAATGGGTATATCGGAAATCAGAATCAAAAGTCCTTTATTAATCCCTGGAATTTCGGAAAACCCCGGAAATTCGTAGGAAAAAAAATAGGAAGGTTTTAGTCCCAACTAAGAGGAATGTTTTTAAGGTGGAATGGTCAAAAACGGTTAACAAATTCGAATGTAAAAACTTTCCAGGAAGAGGTGAAAATAGGTCTTTGAGAAACCGGGAATTCTGGGAACTCCTGGAATTTTTTTTAAACTTGGAAAATGAGTGGAACATGTGGATGTTGGAAGGGTTCGAATCGGTCGAAAAATGTGGGATATGGAGAGGAGAGGCCCATTGTAGAACTATGAATACGTCCATTCATTTGAATGGGAATTTCCTGGAAATTTCAGGAAAACTGGGAATTTTTGAAAATAGAGATGATATGAATGGGTTGGTGTTGGAACTTTTGGAATCCGTTAAAAAATGTTGACGTGGTTCCAGTTTGAATTGAGAATGGGTATTTTGGAAATGCGAATCAAAAATCCTTTATTAATCCCTGGAATTTCGGAAAACCCCGGAAATTTGTGCAGAAAAAAAAGACCGTTTTTGTCCGAACTAAGAGGAATGTTTTTAAGGTGGAGTGGTCAAAAACAGAATCAAAAATACTTTATTAATCCCTGGAATTTTGGAAAACCCCGGAAATTTGTACGAAAAAAAGAATAGGACCGTTTTTTTGTCCAGACTAAGAGGAATGTCTTAAGGTGGAATGGTTAAAAACGATTAAAAAAATGAACTGTGAAAACTTTCAATCCTTCATTAATCCCTGGAATTTCGGAAACCCCCGGGAATTTGTAGTAATTTGATTGTCCAAAGTGAGTGGATGTTGGAACGGTTCCAATCGGTTGAGAAATGTGGGATATGGAGAGGTTTGTACACGGCCCATTCATTTTCAATTCTGTAAATTTCCTGGAAATTTTGGGAAAACCGGGAATTTGGGGAAAGGGAAAACATGTTTTGCGTCCGGTAAAGCGGAAGAGTGGTGTGGGTATATGGTTGAAAGGGCAGGTTCAGGTGTAAAAATGGCATAACATTTTGAGAATTTAGGGCATTGTAGAAGTATGAATATGTCCATTCATTTGAATGGGAATTTCCTGGAAATTTAGGAAAAAACGTGATTTTTTAAAATAGAGATGATATGAGTGGGTTGGTGTTGGAACTTTTGGAATCCGTTAAAAAATGTTGACGTAGTCACAGTTTGAATTGAGAATGGGTATTTCGGAAGTCAGAATCAAAAGTCCTTTATTAATCCCTGGAATTTCGGAAAATCCTGGAAATTTGTATGAAAAAAAATAGCACTATTTTTGTCCGAACTAAGAGGAATGTTTTAAAGTTTGAAAGGTTAAAAAGGGTTAAAAAAAAAAAATTGGACTGTGAAAACTTTCCAGGAAGAGGTGAAAATAGGTCTTTGGGAAACCGAGAATTCTGGGAACTCCTGGAATTATTTCTTGAACTTGGAATATGAGTGGAATATGTGGATGTTGGAACGGTTCGAATCTGTTGAGAAATGTGGGATATGGAGAGGTCTGTATACGGCCCATTCATTTTCAATTGGGGGAAATTCCTGGTAATTCCGGGTTATCAGGGACTGTTCTGAACCAAGAAACATGCTGACTTGAATACCTGGGGTGAGTGGATGGTGAAACTGTTCAAATCAGATGAGAAATGTGGGCTATGCAGTCGATTGTATGATGCACACTCATTGTCAAATTCTTGAAAATTCCCGGAAAACCGGAATTTTCGTAAAGGAAAAACATGTTTTGCGTTCGGTAAAGCGGAAGAGTAGTGTGGGTGGATGGTTGAAAGGTCGGGTTCGGGTTTAAAAAATGGCACAACATTTTGAGAGTTTAGGCCATAGTAGAACTATGAATACGTCTATTCATTTGATTGGAAATTTCCTGGAAATTTGGGAATTTGGGGAAAACTGGGAATTTATGAATGAGTTGTTGGAATTTTTGGAATCCGCTAAAAAATGTTGACGTAGTAACAGTTTGAATTGAGAATGGGTATTTCGGAAATCAGAATAAAAAATCCTTGATTAATCCCTGGAATTTGGGAAAACCCTGGAAATTTGTACGAAAAATAATAGGACCGTTTTTGTCCCAAGTAAGAGGAATGTTTTTAAGTTTGAAAGGTTAAAAAGGGTTAAAAAAAAAATTGGACTGTGAAAACTTTCCAGGAAGAGGTGAAAATAGGTCTTTGGGAAACTGGGAATTCTGGAAATTCCTGGAATCATACCGCCACCTATAGGACTGGAGTGGATGCACAATATATACTTTTTATCAATCAAACTTGAGGATTGAGCTGAACTTCCTCACAGTTTTTTGCAAAGTCGTTTCAATTTGAGTGGCTGCAAAACAACAACATCCATCCATCCATTTCCTACCGCTTGTCCCTTTTTGGGGGCTTCAGCACCCCCCCGCCACCCCCAAAACAACAGCAGAGGCTGTAAAAAAAGCCTCTGCTGCGTCGGTCACGAAAAGAAAAGACCTCCTCCAGGGCAAAAAACACAAACAAACCCCGAGTTGGGTGCTCTGATGTTCTTCTTGAGGTAATAACGGAATCGCTGAGACGCGAATCAATATCACACCATCGCCGCCGTATCTCATTAAGCCCGCGCCTCGCTCGCCGCTTCTTTCCAAACGGTGACAAAGTTAGCGGCTGTTGTATTGACTCGGTGGTACACACGTGGGCGACTTGCTAATCTGCTGCTTTCCCCGGTGTGCAATTCCCAGAGAATCATTAGAGTGGAGGCCTGGGAGGCAACACCCGGGCTGCATCTCTGCCATCTTGTTGGCTCCTTACATAACATCTTAGCTTGATGCCGGGGAGAAGTAGGGGGGGCGGGGGAGGAGGAGGGGGATTGGCGCATATGCAAATCCAAAACTGGTCTCCCCCCCTCCCCCCCCCCCCCCCCCCCCCGACTGCCTGCTTGTGCTACTCTGCATGTGATTTATAGCGCCGGAACGTCTCAAAGATGATGGAGTTGTGCAGATCTCCTGAGTGTCATTTATGATATCTTAGCCGCACCTCCATCAAAGCACGCAGAGGAGCGCGCTTGGAATTGTCGGATTTGGTGTAACAAACTCGTGCCCAGTGGCGACTAGTCTTCCTCTCAGGGAATAAAACACACGGGTCAATCCCAAGTTCTTTTGGATGACATATATGTTGAGTAAAAAAGACCCCAGGGACAGAATAGTAGTACTAAAGCTTGAGGAGACCAGCCCTTACAATGCGACAATAGCATCAGCAAGAAGAGGTCTCAATCCAAACAAAATGTTGTGTACTGGGGGGAGTAGACGGCACAGACCACAAGGGGGAATAGTTAAGCTCTAGATTTATTTATACATCCATCCATCTTCTTCCGTTTATCCAAGGTCGGGTCAAAAGGCAGCAGCCTAAGCAGGGAAACCAAGACTTCCCTCTCCCCAGCCACTTCGTCCAGCTCCTCCCGGGGGATCCTGAGGCGTTCCCAGGTCAGCCGGGAGACATAGTCGTTCCAACGTGTCCTAGGTCTTCCCCGTGGCCTCCTACCGGTCGGACGTGCTCTAAACACCTCCCTAGGGAGGCGTTCGGGTGGCATCCTGACCAGATGCCCGAACCACCTCATCTGGCTCCTCTCCATGTGGAGGAGCCGCGGCTTTACTCTGAGTTCCTCCCGGATGACAGAGCTTCTCACCCTATCTCTACCCGTGATCTTGTCCTTTCGGTCATAACCCAATGCTCATGACCATAGGTGAGGATGGGAACGTAGATCGACCGGTAAATTGAGAGCTTTGGTGTAACAAACTCATGCCCAGTAGGATTTTACCTTCCAATAGCTTTGTTTACATATAATACAGAGCAGTGTTCGCACAGTGCATCCGGAAAGTATTCACAGCGTTCCACTTTGTGCGCATTCAGGGAATAAAACAGACTGGTCAATCCCAAGTTCTTTTGGATGACATATATGTTGAGTAAAAAAGACCCCAGAGACAGAATGGTACAATACCACATTTTACTAAAGCTTCAGGAGACCAGCCCTTACAATGCAAGCATAGCATCAGCAAGCGAGGTACAAATCCAATCAAAAAGAGTCAGTTAATGTAGAGCGGGAAAAAAAACCTCGCCCAGAAAGGAGCACAGCTGCTTCTTCAAAACAGATAAGGAACTGGCCAAAACAGCTCTGTGAGCCGACAAACAGGAGCCCTTAAGGAGCTATACCACCCTTGGGGCGGTATAGCTCGGTTGGTAGAGTGGCCGTGCCAGCAACTTGAGGGTTGCAGGTTCGATCCCCGCTTCCGCCATCCTAGTCACTGCCGTTGTGTCCTTGGGCAAGACACTTCACCCACCTGCTGCCAGTGCCACCCACACTGGTTTAAATGTAACTTAGATATCGGGTTTCGCTATGTAAAAGCGCTTTGAGTCACCAGAGAAAAGCGCTATATAAATATAATTCACTTCACTTCATTGGCATGCGCCCGGACCGTGACACAAAAAGAGCAAAAACAGCCCCCTCCCGCCCAGAAAGGAGCGCAGCTGCTTCTTCAAAACCGATAAGGAACTGGCCAAAACAGCTGTGTGAGCCGACAAACAGCAGCCTTTAAGACAAAACAAAGAGTTTACTAGCGGACATGAGATAAAAGCAAGGAGGTCGTGAGAAGACACACCACATGGGAGAATACTAGCTGCTTTAAACATGACTATGGATTAAAAAAGAACACTTAAAAATATCTCATTCCCACAAATGTATGATATCTTAGCCTCTTCTCCACCAAAGCACGCAGAGGAGCGCGCTTGGAATTGTCGGATTTGGTGTAAGAAACTCATGCCCAGTAGGATCTTACGTTCCAATAGCTTTGTTTACATATAATGCAGAGCAGCGTTCGCACAGTGCATCCGGAAAGTATTCACAGCGTTTCACTCTGTGCGCGTTCAGTCTTCCTCTCAGGGAATAAAACGCACTGGTCAATCCCAAGTTTTTTTTAGATGACATATATGTTGAGTAAAAAGGACCCCAGGGACAGAATAGTACTTGGCCAAGTTTTACTAAAGCTTCAGGAGACCAGCCCTTACAATGCGACAATGGGATCAGCAAGAAAAGGTCTCAATCCAAACAAAAAGAGTCAGTTAATGTAGAGCGAAAACAGCCCCTCTCGCCCAGAAAGGAGCACTGCTGCTTCTTCAAAACAGATAAGGAACTGGCCAGAACAGGAGCCCTTAAGACCCATGTGTCAAAGTCAAGGGCCGCGGGCCGAATGAATTATCTATGGCCCCCGAGTGTTGTTAAAAGGAAAGGCCATGTAACACAGTGGTAAAAATGTTGCTGCCATTAAATTTTAAGTTCATGATTATTTGCAAAAAATATCTAAGTTTTCCAGTGTGAACATAAAATATCTTGTCTTTGCAGTCTATTCAATTGAATATAAGTTGAAAAGGATTTGTTGTATTCTCTTTTTATTTACCATTTACACAACGTGACAACTTCACTGCTTCTGGCTTTTGTACATGTGATTATTTTTTTAATAGATTTGCAAAATTAAAATAATAAACACTATTTCACATTGTTATTATGGGGTATTTATTATGTGTAGAATTTTGAGGACATTTTTTTTTATTTTTATTTTGGATTAAGGCTGTAACATAACAAAATGTGGAAAAAAGTGAATCGCTGTCAATACTTTCTGGATGCAATGTAGTTGATAAACCTAAACATGTCCTTCTGGATTGGAAAATCCTGACACTACAAAGTGGGTGTGTACCAACTGTCCCACAAGTACGGCTTCAACACACTTTGTTATTCTCCAGTGTTTGGTATCATTTGGTGCTCCCATTTTGGCCATACCCTGTTTAGTCTCCGTGTTTTGCGGCACCATTACTTTCTTCTACCAGCACTCCTCTTCCTCATTGTTAATTAGTTCTATTTAGTTCCACCTTCCTTCAGGTCTGATTCGCCGTGGTTCTGTGTTGGCTTTACACATTAGAGCTATTTGTTTTACTCCTTCAGCTTTAGTTCCAGCACTGTCTCTAATTAAAATAATTTGTTACTTGCACGTCGCCTGCCGCCTCTGCAACTTGGGGTCACTCCGCCAGCAACCATGCAAGGATTACTGTAACTCCGAAGACGATTTTGGCTGCATATTGTTTTTGACCTGACTTAATCCTGTTTGGATGTCAGTTGTTGCTGTGTGCAATGCATTGTGGGTGCCAGGTAGCCATTTTTGTGGATTAAAATGGATTCTACATATTTTTAAAAAAAGTCAGAGACAAACTATACCCTATTTCCAAGGCTCGCTACTAAATGTAGTCGACTAAAACTAAATTAACTGAAATATGAACAAAACTAAAAATACATTTTAAATGAAAAAAACTGCTGTCAAAAGGAACTTAAGCACAGAGGGTTGCATTTAGGCATGTAAATAAGCCATGTGGACCCACAATGCAATGCGTTTCCAGGCCCAAATTCTGCCTAGCAACAAGTAAATTATGTTTCTCCACATCTGCACTGAAATACAATATCAGTGTAGAAATGTTGAGTACCGTATTTTGTAGACCAGGGGTCACCAACGCGGTGCCCGCGGGCACCAGGTAGCCCGTAAGGACCAGATGAGTAGCCCACCGGCCTGTTCTAAAAATAGCTCAAATAGCAGCACTTACCAGTGAGCTGCCTCTATTTTTTTAAATTGTATTTATTTACTAGCAAGCTGGTCTCGCTTTGCCCGACATTTTTAATCCTAAGAGAGACAAAACTCAAATAGAATTTGAAAACAATATTTTAAAGACTTGGTCTTCACTTGTTTAAATAAATTCATTAATTCTTTTACTTTGCTTCTTATAACTTTCAGAAAGACAATTTTAGAGAAAAAATACAACTTTAAAAATGATTTTAGGATTTTTAAACACATATACCTTTTTACCTTTTAAATTCCTTCCTCTTCTTTCCTGACAATTTAAATCAATGTTCAAGTACTTTTTTTTATTTTTTATTGTAAAGAATAATAAATACATTTTTTAATTTAATTCTTCATTTTGGCTTCTGTTTTGTCGACGAAGAATATTTGTGAAATATTTCTTCAAACTTATTATGATTAAAATTCAAAAAAATTATTCTGGCAATTCTAGAAAATCTGTAGAATCAAATTTAAATCTTATTTCAAAGTCTTTTGAATTTATTTAAAAAATTTTGTCCTGGAAAATCTAGAAGAAATAATGATTTGTCTTTGTTAGAAATATAGCTTGGTCCAATTTGTTATATATTCTAACAAAGTGTAGATTGGATTTTAACCTATTTAAAACATGTCATCAAAATTCTACAATTAATCTTAATCAGGAAAAATTACTAATGATGTTCCATAAATTCTTTTTTTAAGTTTTTCTCTTCTTTTTTTCGGTTGAATTTTGAATTTTAAAGAGTCGAAATTGAAGATAAACTAGGTTTCAAAATGTAATTGTCATTTTTTTCGTGTTTTCTCCTCTTTTAAACCATTCAATTAAGTGTAAATATCATTAATTATTAATAATAACATAGAGTTAAAGGTAAATTGAGCAAATTGGCTATTTCTGGCAATTTATTTAAGTGTGTATCAAACTGGTAGCCCTTCGCATTAATCAGTACCCAAGAAGTAGCTCTTGGTTTCAAAAAGGTTGGTGACCCCTGTTCTAGACCATAGGGCGCACCGGGTTATAAGGCGCACTGCTAATGAGTGGGTTTATTCAGGTTTATATTCATACATAAGGCGCACCGGATTATAAGGTGGAAGGAATGTCAAAAGGTGGAGCTAACTGTTTTAATGACATTCAGACTTTACTTCAATCAATAACGGAGCAGCATCTCCTCATCCGTGGCTCACTAGTGCAACAACAACGCCAGAAATGTGTCCCGTGAAAACTGTCTGACCAGAACTCTCTAATAACTAAAGTTCCTCGGGTGGATAATGTAAACTCACTACACCGGTAGTTTTTAGCACTTCCATAGCGAGTTTACTGACAGATATAAGTAAGAACATTACACTACTTTATATCAAAAATGCCCCATAACAAGAAGAGAGAGAAAAAGAAGAAGTTTATCGACTACGTCGTCAGCACGAAGTAGAAAGGCGGACGTGCGCAAATTTTCAGTACTTATGCAGATCCCAAAAACAGATCAGCAGGTACCAGAAGGTAAGAAAAGTTGGTTTTGCGTAATACTGCGAAACAAAACGGCAGATAATATGTCTGCTAATGGGTGCCATTTTGCGGTCCTTATACACCAGGGGTGTCCAAACTTTTTCCACCGAGGACCGCAAACGGAAAAATTAAAGCATGTGGGGGCCATTTTGATATTTTTCATTTTCAAACCATAACAAAATATATGGATTGTTTTATTTTATTTTACCTTTAGGGGTCCCGGGGACCATAAAGGGTCTCAGTTATTAAAATGTTAAAAATAAGTCTAGTTTGTATTATTATTTTTTATTTAACGCTTACAGTAAATCTCTATATCAACTTAAAAAAAAAAAAAGGTTTTATGGCTTTTCTGTCAAAAACAACTTTGTTTTTTATAGTAAAACTGAAATATGCAGTATTTAGTAATTAGAGCCCTAAAAGATCAATAATGCAGGACACCATTGATTTAAATTCTTTAATATTTTTGAGTAATCAGTGAAATGATAAATAAAATACCACTAAATATATTTGGGATCCAAAAAGTGCCCCACTCATAAAGTGATACATTTTTATTAGTTTTTTTTATTTTTTACTTTCAAAACTTAAGTTACAAGATCAACTTCAGTTTTTTTTGTCGATTTTACATTATAACTATTATTTTGTTTGTTTTATGCTCTTTTGTCAAAGAAAACTTTGTTTTTATATGGCAACTACACAATATATGCAATATTTACCACATAAAACATTTTAAAGAGAAATGTTTGAACTAATTGGAGCTTTGAAAATAATTAATTATAACATGGATTTTTTTGTCTTTTTTTTTTTTTGAGCAGTGGCAAAAAAAGAAAAAGAAAGAAAGACAAAAGAAAAAAAAAACAGCCTGCATGGCAGCTTTGTGTCAACATTGCAACTTTTTCTCGTTAGATTTCACCTCATTCCAGTTTTTTTAATGTTATTTTTTATTTTTTGCAATAGCATTTCCAGAATGTGTGTCCAATTAGCTGCGGGCCGCAAATGGCCCCCGGGCCGCACTTTGGACACCCCTGTTATACACACACCATAATAATACTTGTATCTCCAACTACGGTAGCCATAATGGTCCGACAATCCATCAAGCGGTGTGGCTTCAAAGTCGTACTAAAAAACATTTTTGACAGATTTTTGAGTGCCGTGTGTAATGTTATATATTCTCAATGGAACATTTAAAGTTTTGGTGTTGTGTGACAAAAAAATAAATAAAAATCAGTCCAAAAATACAAAAACAAATCTGTCTGGAGCCTCAAAAAATTAAAAGCCATATTACATACAGATAGTGTGTCATGAGATATAAATTGAATTAAGAGGACTTAAAGGAAACTAAATGAGCTCAAATATACCTACAAATGAGGCATAATGATGCAATATGTACATATAGCTAGCCTAAATAGCATGTTAGCATCGATTAGCTTGCAGTCATGCACTGACCAAATATGCCTGATTAGCACTCCACACAAGTCAATAACTCCCCTCTGTGCATTTATGCACAACATTAAAAGTTTGGTGGACAAAATGAGAATAAAACACGTCCTAGAAAGTCGGAGAAAGTTATACATGTAAACAAACTACGGTGAGTTCAAGGACCGCCAAAATTAGTAGGACAAAACGGCGCTCGGCAAATACTCGAATCAGTGAAGCATGTTTAATATAAACAGTGTGCTTTGTAACAATTAGGGAGGTTTGTGTCATGTTTGTCCTCCTACACAAACCATATTAACACAAAAAATTGATTTTTTTTTCCCCTCACCTTTTTCCATTTTTCATACATTTTTGAAAAAGCTCCAGAGAGCCACTAGGGCGGCACTAAAGAGCCGACCCCTGATCTAAGGAGACCGAGGTGTCCGATACCTGCTCATTCAGCCAAGACATTATTCTGTACATTAGGCGCACCGGGTTATAAGGCGCATCGTTGATTTTTGACAAAATGAAAGGATTTTAAGTGCGCCTTATAGTCCGAAAAAACACGGTAAATGCAGGCCTGGCCCTAACCAATCTGGCGCCCTAGGCAAGATTTTAGGTGGCGCCCCCCCCTACATCGGCAGTGAAGTGTATATACTCACAAGAAACCGAATAGCTTTGTCTTTGACCTTCTTTTTTACTTAAAGAAAGCAAATTAACATATTATATGAGAATGTTATGTTATGATTATCTTTAACCGAATCACAGCAGTGCTCAAATTAAAAAACAGCATTCCCTCTTATGTGATATTGCTTAATTAACATTAATGATGTGCACTTTAACAACTAGGCTTACAACTATACCTAATACATAAAGGGGTGGAGAAGTGACTATTACCTGCAGGGCAAACATTAGCTAACCAGAAGGCAATAACAATGTAAACAAAAACACCTGCTTAAAAGATCTAATACAAATGTCCCTGAGGAATGTGAGGTGGGAGTACTGTAATTACCGAACGTTACATTATTATTTTCCATAACAATTTAGCCCCCTCCACAATATTAACCCGACGTTAAAACAGAACTAGCTATTTACTGATTAGCAATTGCCGAATCATGTAACATTAGCTTAATGCTAAAGCCAGGTTACTATCACATTCTGTAACAGACAAATAATTTCATGTAGGCTAACGTTACCTACCTGCTACCTCTGTCTTTCTCTCGTTTCTCCTCTTCTTTTCTCTTTTTTCTTCCCTGGGCACCTGACAGTTTTGGCCGTTTTGACATCTTGTGTTGATTTTTTGATGTGGTAAGAGTCATGATACGGGAAGGGAGGGGGCGCACCGTGCGGGGGGCGTGTAATGTTGTAACAAATAATATTTCTATTAAATAGGCTTTACTTTGCATTTTAATTAATGTGGGATTATTTTTTGTATTTAGAAAAAATAGTACCAACTTTTTTTCTTTTTTTTTTCTCCAACTTTTGTGGCACTGGCGTGGCGCCCCCTGATGGACGGCGCCCTTAGCATTTGCCTATACGGCCTATGCCACGGGCCGGCCCTGGGTGAATGTTATCATTTTGGTGTAAAGTAGTACTTTCTGTCTATACTACAAAGTGTGTGTACTGTTTATGTCATGCTCAGCACAAACTGAACAACGCCACTCGATTGTCACGCGTTGGCCTGAGCCAGCACTTTTTGTCGGGCATTTATCTCACGACCCAACGACAGGAGAATCTCTCCGCTCGTCCAATTGCAAGGTCGGCAAATCATCCACCCCCACCACCAGCCCCTTTAGATGTAGCCCCTCTCCCTCTGCCCAATGTTATGGCCTAATTGGATGTTGGTTTGGGGGACGGGGGGCCTCTCGGGCTTCATAAGGGAACATGCTTCACGCTGACCAATTAGAGGGAGGCCTTGATCTGTGCAGGAATCTGCAATCTGAAAGTATTAAGACCCTGTTTCCAATCAATAATCAATCAGTGTTGGGTCTGTTGCACACGACCAGTCTTCCTCTCAGGGAATAAAACACACTGGTCAATCCTAAATTCTGTCGGATGACATATATATAGGGATGATACTCGAAACCGGTTTTTCCTGATTGTTCGATAAGAAAAGAACCGAGTCCTCGGACTCGAATCCCTTTTTGAGAACCGGTACCCGTGATCGAGACCACTATAGCAAAGAAAAAGAGTTCGAATCCCTGGGAACGAATCCCGTCCCGACAAGAAATGCCCCGTGGGACATTACAAGAAATGACGTCACGTGGCTCAGTCATGAGGCCATACTTGCCAACCTTGAGACCTCCGATACCGGGAGGTGGGGGGTCGGGGTTGGGGGGGCGTAGTCGGAGGTGGGCTTGGAGCGTGGTTGGGGGCGTGGTTAAGAGGGGAATATATTTAAGCTAGAATTCACCAACTCAAGTATTTCATATATATATATATATATATATATATATATATATATATATATATATATATATATATATATATATATATATATATATATATATATATATATATATATATATATATATATATATATATATATACACTACCGTTCAAAAGTTTGGGGTCACCCAAACAATTTTGTGGAATAGCCTTCATTTCTAAGAACAAGAATAGACTCAAGTTTCAGATGAAAGTTCTCTTTTTCTGGCCATTTTAAGCGTTTAATTGACCCCACAAATGTGATGCTCCAGAAACTCAATCTGCTCAAAGGAAGGTCCGTTTTGTAGCTTCTGTAACGAGCTAAACTGTTTTCAGATGTGTGAACATGATTGCACAAGGGTTTTCTAATCATCAATTAGCCTTCTGAGCCAATGAGCAAACACATTGTACCATTAGGACACTGAAGTGATAGTTGCTGGATATGGGCCTCTATACACCTATGTAGATATTGCACCAAAAACCAGACATTTGCAGCTAGAATAGTCATTTACCACATTAGCAATGTATAGAGTGTATTTCTTTAAAGTTAAGACTAGTTTGAAGTTATCTTCATTGAAAATAAGGACATTTCAATGTGACCCCAAACTTTTGAACGGTAGTGTATATATATATACATATATATGAAATACTTGACTTTCAGTGAATTCTAGCTATATATATATATATATATATATATATATATATATATATATATATATATATATATATATTTTTTTTATTATACATATAAATAAAAGAAATACTTGAATTTCAGTGTTCTGGAGGCTATCCAGTAGATGGCAGTATTGTCCTGTTTAAGAGTGTCACAACATTGCTGTTTACGGCAGACAAACTGCTTTACGGTAGACTAAACGTGACTGCTGTTGTTGTGTGTTGTTACCGAGCTGGGAGGACGTTAATGAAACTGCCTAACAATAAACCCACATAAGAAACCAAGAACTCGCCCTCGATCATTCTACAGTTATGACGTCATTGGGCAGGCAAGCTGTTTATATTGTGGGAAAGCGGACGTGAGAACAGGCTGTCCCCACTCAGGTCCGCATTGAGCTGGAGGGGGCGTAGCCTCCGGCTGAATACCGGGAGTTTGTCGGGAGACAATTTCTGCCGGGAGGTTATCGGGAGAGGCGCTGAATACCGGGAGTCTCCCGCTAAAAACGGGAGGGTTGGCAAGTATGCATTAGGCACAGATAGGGAAAGCAGGAAAAACAATGGACCGGAAAAAGCACTCCAAGGTGTAATAAAGTTCAAAACAAAAGCTATAATCCAATGAATAACTTTACTGAGAGATTTGAGCAGGGTACAAACACTTTTCGGGGCTACCGCGCATGCTCGTCACTCCCGTTGCATGCTGGGTAGTGTAGTTGTTATATTTCCTAGCTCATAACATCACATCTTTGCCCCTATGAAGAAATAATGTTAACTCAATAAAGTGTATTTCTTTTTTTAGCTTTAACTTTTCATTTTTTAGCATTGTAACCACATTTGCAAACAACTTTTCTCTTCATAGAATTTTCTTTCAATAAAGAAATAAAGTGCAAACATGTCAAAGCATCATAACAAACAGTTATGTCAACACTTTTTTTTTTTTTTTAAACAACTCGAAACAACCAAGGGTTCTTAACAACTCTCAATCAGCCTCTTAGGTGGCTGAACATGTCTCTTAGGTCTAGACAGTCTCGCAACAGCAGGTGACGCGGACACTGCTGTCAGTCCTTGGTCAGCAAGGTCAGGCTTTTCCCGAGTAATAGCTGTAGTTAGAATGTTCCAATAGCTGCAGAAGTGCACTTTTTGGAGAGCTGTATTATTTTCAGTTTTGTGCCCAAGGGACTGATTTTATTTAACACTATATTATTATTTATACACCTATAGTGATCACAGAGACAGGTTGTTTTTTTGTTACTATTTATATTTGTTTTTCTGAAAAATCCCACTTAATATACTTTGGGTAACAACAGTCAATATTTATTTATTTTATTTTATTTTTTTAGGGGTGTAACAGTCAATATTTATTTATTTATTAGATTTTATTTTTTTCTTGTATAATAAAAGTGAGCTTTTGTTAAACCAAATATTGTGGGTTTTTTTCCGTATACAACAACTTATCTGGACTCGATAAGAGAATCGATAAGGAATCGGTTCGATAAGAGGATTCGATAATAGGCTCAAACTCGATAATTTCTTATCAAACATCATCCCTACATATATGTTGAGTAAAAAGGACCCCAGAGACAGAAGGGTACTTGGCCAAGTTTTACTAAAGCTTCAGGAGACCAGCCCTTACAACGCGACAATAGCACCAGCAAGAAGAGGTCTAAATCCAAACAAAAAGAGCGAAAACAGCCCCTCTCGCCCAGAAAGGAGCACTGCTGCTTCTTCAGAGGAACTGGCCAAAACAGCTCTGTGAGCCGACAAACAGGAGCCCTTAAGACAAAACAAAGAGTTTACTAGGCGGACATGAGATAAAAGCAAGGAGGTCACGAGAAGACGCACTACATGAGAAAATACTAGCCGCTTTAAACATGACTATGGATTATAAAAAGAACACTTAAAAATATCTCATCCTCACAGGTCTAAAGGCCATTGAAATCTGATTGTTTATCCTCGCTAACCTTTGACTAACTAAACAAGATTGCGTTTGGAGTATAATGCAGAGCTTTATTTAAATGTTGCTACTTGTACGACTGCCAATCAGCAGCCATCTGTACGACAGCAACTAACAAAATGCACCCTTTTCATTTTTTTTTAAGTTGTTAGCCATTGGAAGAAAAATGTGTTTGCTAGATCATTCAAAATGCAGTTTGGGATTTTTGGGTTAGAGCGAGTAGATACATTCCGATGCTTATTTGCTCCTGGTGCTCAAATGCGTCATAATTTCGCAATGCACAGCGGAAAGCTTCTCCGAGATGTTATCCGGTTTAACTTGTTTTTTTCCGTTTATTCATTTATTTCAGGCAATGACACAAAAAAAAGTACAAGGTAGACAACACATAATAATATTACTTCATATAATGCCAAAACTTGATAGAAACCGAAACACCGGGCACACAATCCTCCACTTCTCCCGCATGTAGAGTTGTGTTTTGCATATGATGGCTATTTTTTCTCACCCAACAATGTTGAACTAAAATCGACCAAAAATGTCCAGGAATATACGGAATAAGAATAATAGGAAAGGGAAAAGTCAGCTCTCCTTAGCTCTCTGGAAATGCGCCTCCCAGAACAATGTAGTTGAATAGCCCTGTCATCATCATCGGCAGTCACTCGTAGTCGAGTATGACTGTCCTCAGAATGGATAGGTTCCCATTCGGGAGGACGCCTGCGCGTGACGTCTTTTAGCGTGGGGAGACTGATGCGCCTGCAGCCACCACACGGTCCTTGGCAGAGGGGGGCCTTGATCCAGTGGCATGGATCCATGTACGACAGCAACTAACAAAATGCAATTCTACAAAATTCTACTCAACAATGTTAGTTTTTGAATATTGTTACTTGAAGACTTATACCTGGTTACAATTATACTGTTAAGAAAGTATTGTCTTATATTTTGCCTAAAATGAGAATGCATCATAATCTGTGGCGGCTGGTGAATTTTGTTTTAGGTGGGGCTGAAAGTTTGTAAACCAAACCCCTGTAGGGGCGTCATCCTCCCCCAGAAGATTTATTTGTGATTTTCACATACAAATATTAAAGATCTTTGCTCCTTCTCAACTCTGTGGTAATATTATTTTCATAAAATACAACCAATAGTACATTAATGTTAAATCTTACTTGTGAAAAGTAATCACCCGATTCCTATTTTCAACAGTCCGCTCATATGAGTAGGAAAACGCTGAACACCATCTTTGTTTTCTACCTGTCAACTGTCAGTTTAGGCTGTTCGCCGGCTCCTCATCACCACTTCAAGATGGCGGCCAAATTGCTCGTGTTACAGCAGCCAATGCTGCGTCTACTTATAAGATGTCTATGGTTATAACGTCATTGCAAACACGGCAATCTGTTGCGTCCACTGCAGTTCGCTACCTTATTCATACTTTTTGTCAAGTGATTATTTTTAAGCAGGGTTGCATGAGGTACCTATACATAACGTTACGTTACTCAATGTATCACACACAGTAACGTAACGTTAGACGGCGGTCAGCAGCACCGCGTATTTTAGCCACCTACAAAAAGACAAACATAGTCAAATAAAGGTCAGTTAAAATGTATACTATATTAAGAATATGTGAACATATTGCATAGGGCCCTGACATCTAAAAATTACAACTCTGTTCATTGTGTTGTTCATGTTTTTGTTATGTTTTTCATGTGTACGCACACATCAACACACATACAGTATGAGATGAGATCAGGTAAGAACAGGATAGAAACTGCTGTGGAACTAGTTACAATGCAATATGCCATGGAAATACATTGTTAACACTTTTGTGCAAATAAGTACAGTTGCACTTGTTTTTTCAAATGTGTTTATTCTGTAAAGGAATGTTTAAAATGACTGGATAATAGTGCTATTATGAAGTGCAATGTCAGCACTATTTTTTTTCCTGCAATTTCAAATGCACTTGTTTTAATAAATAAATACAGCGTTTTAAAAGCATACACAATCCGTGTAAATATATTAGTCTGTGGTTAAAAGGACTTGAAAGGACTCGAAATTCAAAATGCAGGACTTGGGACTTGACTTGAGACTTTCCAGTCTTGACTTTGGACTTGACTCGGGACTTGCCTGTCTTGACTCGGGACTTGACTCGAGACTTGAGGGCAAAGACTTGAGACTTACTTGTGACTTGCAAAGCAATGACTTGGTCCCACCTCTGGAAACGAGTACCTTAACTGCCGGGAAATTGCTTTGTCAACTTCCTCCCCCTGGGCTCTGCAAAAATGCCTTTTTATACAAGAACAGTAAAGTAACAGCGGAGAGAACGGCGGCTTTTCACCGGCACTTTTGCTGACTAAGCGTGGTAATAATAAAAGGTCGTTCTCAAGTGGCTTTATGAGATCATTTTATGTTTATGAAGTGTGACATGCACAGGCGGCCAATATTGGAGACTATTTACACGGTGATGCTGAAATAGCCGGCGTGCCCCCGCAGAGCTGGGAGGGGCCGCCATCTGTTTGGCTCCCCTGCCGCCCACGCTCCTGGCACCAAGCGGCGAGGGCATCAAGCGGCGCGGACGCCATGTTTGATTGAAGCGCCCGCCGGCCACGTTGTGTGTAACTGTGAGCGATGGCGACTGGCCAGCTGTTTAAACCGCAAGCTTTGTGGAGATAAAGAACATAAATCCAAGCTTCAGTGGCTCATTTAGAGACCGCTCTCTTCAATCAGGTCATTAGAATAAATGACCTTAATCTACTACAGAAGCCACGATAATAAACTCATAAACTAGTCGCCGCTTGCGGGGCCGACAAAAACAAAACAAAACAAGCAGGTCCCTAATTAGAGCCGGCTCCAAAAACGTTGCCATTAACTGCTGTGGCTGTAGGCAACCTACTGTTGTTGTTTTTTAAAATGACCTCCACAATATGGTAGCTGCATTTGAATTATGACGAGTGGTCAGCATCTTTATCTAGCTCTTCATGCGCTTTAAAATGTTGGTGATGTAAAATTGCTATGTTACGCTTGTCGTATATGTCAGGCTTGTCACCTACAGTTTGGTCATTGTGGAGGGGGGTGTGGCCTGCGGGCCTGCAGCGGAACGGGGTGTGCCAGGACCGGCCTCGAAGACAGCGACAGGTGCGTAGATGACCCAGGTGGGCCTTGTTATCTAATTGCCTTTATTAGCAGCAGCCGTGACGAGACGAGTAGTTGGAGTTGGAGGTGCTGCTGAGAGACACAGACGCAGAAAAGACACTTTGCTGAAAAGCAAAAGACTTTGCACCATTTGAGGAAAATAAAACAGTGTTATAGTACCCAGAATTCCGGGCTCTCCTGGCAGTGTATGGTGGTCTGAAGAACCCAATAGAGGGCAACCTCTACAGTCATATTTGGGTTTTCCTGTGTTTGTGTTTATTTCCTGTCAGCGCTCTTATTTTTGGTTTCATTTCCGGCTTGTCTCCCTGAGCGCTGTTTCCCCCTCACCTGCTGCTGGTTGTCAGCCTAGCCACACCTGGTGTCAGTCAGCTGGCTGCTATTTATGCCTGCCTCGCCATCCAGTCAGGGCTCGAGGATTGTTTGCTGTCTCCAGTTTTCCTGGTATCCTGGTTCCTGTTTCCCCCGCATTTCCTTTCGACATTAAAAACAATGAATAATTACCACAATTGGATCAACTCACAGACTGGTGATACTACTCATTTCTTGGAGAAGGAAGTTAGCGAGATGATTGAACAATGGGAGACTGGGCTTTCCCAGTCTCTGGAATGCTCTCCCTGACCACCTGAGGGCACCACAGACTGTGGATGCTTTAAAAAAAAGGCTTAAAAACCCTTCTTTTTAAAAAAGCCTTTTTTTAGATTTATGCGTGCTAGTTCTGGTTTTTATTTTTATTTATTTTTATTATTATCTTTTAATTTTTTTTTTAATACACTGTAGCACTTTGAGGTTGTTTGCTCAATCTAAAGTGCTTTTTAATGAATACAATCTATTACTATTATTATTATTGATTGCGAGCTATCAGTTGGCGCCGCTAATCGCTATATTGCAGCTAGAGCTGTCATTTCCTAGCTAGAAAAAAAACTGTTCTTTATCATTAACTCATCAGTGTCATGACAATATTGGTTCTGTTTTGACCATTTCTTTCCACTTTCTCATGCAATGCAAATGATTAACAAAAGTATTACATTCTGTACAACACATTTGGGCTCTTTTGGAAATCAACCAACGGTTTGATTGCAGTTTAGCCATGTAAAAATGCACTTTAAAATGTCGCAACGTCATGTGTGTTGCACTTGTTGTACTCTTGTTTACTTTCAAGTCGTCAGCGCTCTTATTGCTGACTCAGCACTTTGCTCCTTGCAGCTGCTACAACATTGGCTCCGCTGCCGTGGCGCAACATAGTTGTTCACAAATGATCATGTGATCAAAAAACGTCTACTGCATTTAGTTGAGATAATAATGAGTCATATATTGGAATATGGGATCCATTATTTACATTTACAAATGAGAAGCATGTCAAAAATACCCCCCGGGACGACTCACAGGGGAGCTGGGAAGAAAAAGGCAAAAACGGGCCAAAATGTGGAAAAATGGTCAAAATTTCATCCCAGGGAGTGAGTTCCACGAGTCCTGGGAAGAGCCAAAATGAGAAACATGTCAAAAATCCCCCCCGGGACGACTCACAGGGGAGCTGGGAAGAAAAAGGCAAAAACGGGCCAAAATGTGGAAAAATTGTCAAAATTCTCTCCCAGGGAGTGAGTTCCACAAGTCCTGGGAAGAGACAAAATGAGAAGCATGTCAAAAATACCCCCCCGGATTACTCACAGGTGACCCGGGAAGAAAAATGCAAACAGGTTAAAATGTGGAAAAATACCAAAAAAGGTCAAAATGTGGAAAAATGGTCAAAATTCCCTCCCAGGGAGTGAGTTCCACAAGTCCTGGGAAGAGCCAAAATGAGAAGCATGTCAAAAATACCCTCTGGGATGACTCACAGGCGACCCGGGAAGAAAAATGCAAACAGGTTAAAATGTGGAAAAATACCAAAAAAGGTAAAAATGTGGACAAATGGTCAAAATTCCCTCCCAGGGAGTGAGTTCCACAAGTCCTGGGAAGAGCCAAAATGAGAAGCATGTCAAAAATACCCCCCGGGATGACTCACAGGCGACCCGGGAAGAAAAATGCAAACAGGTTAAAATGTGGGAAAAAAAAAAAAAAGGTCAAAATGTGGAACAATTTTCAAAATTCCCTCTCAGGGAGTGAGTTCCACAAGTCCTGGGAAGAGACAAAATGAGAAGCATGTCAAAAATACCCCCCCGGATTACTCACAGGTGTCCCGGGAAGAAAAATGCAAACAGGTTAAAATGTGGAAAAATACCAAAAAAGGTCAAAATGTGGAAAAATGGTCAAAATTCCCTCCCAGGGAGTGAGTTCCACAAGTCCTGGGAAGAGCCAAAATGAGAAGCATGTCAAAAATACCCTCTGGGATGACTCACAGGCGACCCGGGAAGAAAAATGCAAACAGGTTAAAATGTGGAAAAATACCAAAAAAGGTCAAAATGTGGAAAAATGGTCAAAATTCCCTCCCAGGGAGTGAGTTCCACAAGTCCTGGGAAGAGCCAAAATGAGAAGCATGTCAAAAATACCCCCCGGGATGACTCACAGGCGACCCGGGAAAAAAAATGCAAACAGGTTAAAATGTGGAAAAATACCAAAAAAGGTCAAAATGTGGAAAAATGGTCAAAATTCCTTCCCAGGGAGTGAGTTCCACAAGTCCTGGGAAGAGCCAAAATGAGAAGCATGTCAAAAATACCCTCTGGGATGACTCACAGGCGACCCGGGAAGAAAAATGCAAACAGGTTAAAATGTGGAAAAATACCAAAAAAGTTCAAAATGTGGAAAAATGGTCAAACTTCCCTCCCAGGGAGTGAGTTCCACAAGTCCTGGGAAGAGCCAAAATGAGAAGCATGTCAATAATACCCCCCGGGATGACTCACAGGTGACCCGGGAAGAAAAATGCAAACAGGTTAAAATATGGAAAAATACCAAAAAAAGGTCAAAATGTGGAAAAATAGTCAAAATTCCCTCTCAGGGAGTGAGTTCCACAAGTCCTGGGAAGAGCCAAAATGAGAAGCATGTCAAAAATACCCCCCGGGATGACTCACAGGCGACCCGGGAAGAAAAATGCAAACAGGTTAAAATGTGGGAAAAAAAACAAAAAAGGTCAAAATGTGGAACAATTTTCAAAATTCCCTCTCAGGGAGTGAGTTCCACAAGTCCTGGGAAGAGACAAAATGAGAAGCATGTCAATAATACCCCCCGGGATGACTCACAGGTGACCCGGGAAGAAAAATGCAAACAGGTTAAAATATGGAAAAATACCAAAAAAAGGTCAAAATGTGGAAAAATAGTCAAAATTCCCTCTCAGGGAGTGAGTTCCACAAGCCCTGGGAAGAGCCAAAATGAGAAGCATGTCAATAATACCCCCCGGGATGACTCACAGGCGACCCGGGAAGAAAAATGCAAACAGGTTAAAATGTGGAAAAATACCAAAAAAGGTCAAAATGTGGAACAATTTTCAAAATTCCCTCTCAGGGAGTGAGTTCCACAAGTCCTGGGAAGAGCCAAAATGAGAAGCATGTCAAAAATACCCCCCGGGATGACTCACAGGCGACCCGGGAAGAAAAATGCAAACAGGTTAAAAGTGGAAAAATACCAAAAAAGGTAAAAATGTGGACAAATGGTCAAAATTCCCTCCCAGGGAGTGAGTTCCACAAGTCCTGGGAAGAGCCAAAATGAGAAGCATGTCAAAAATACCCCCCGGGATGACTCACAGGTGACCCGGGAAGAAAAATGCAAACAGGTTAAAATATGGAAAAATACCAAAAAAAGGTCAAAATGTGGAAAAATAGTCAAAATTCCCTCTCAGGGAGTGAGTTCCACAAGTCCTGGGAAGAGCCAAAATGAGAAGCATGTCAAAAATACCCTCTGGGATGACTCACAGGCGACCCGGGAAGAAAAATGCAAACAGGTTAAAATGTGGAAAAATACCAAAAAAGGTCAAAATGTGGAAAAATGGTCAAAATTCCCTCCCAGGGAGTGAGTTCCACAAGTCCTGGGAAGAGCCAAAATGAGAAGCATGTCAAAAATACCCCCCGGGACGACTCACAGGCGACCCGGGAAGAAAAATGCAAACAGGTTAAAATGTGGAAAAATACCAAAAAAGGTCAAAATGTGGAAAAATAGTCAAAATTCCCTCTCAGAGAGTGAGTTCCACAAGTCCTGGGAAGAGCCAAAATGAGAAGCATGTCAAAAATACCCCCCGGGATGACTCACAGGCGACCCGGGAAGAAAAATGCAAACAGGTTAAAATATGGAAAAATACCAAAAAAAGGTCAAAATGTGGACAAATAGTCAAAATTCCCTCCCAGGGAGTGAGTTCCACAAGTCCTGGGAAGAGCCAAAATGAGAAGCATGTCAAAAATACCCCCCGGGATGACTCACAGGCGACCCGGGAAGAAAAATGCAAACAGGTTAAAATGTGGGAAAAAAAACAAAAAAGGTCAAAATGTGGAACAATTTTCAAAATTCCCTCTCAGGGAGTGAGTTCCACAAGTCCTGGGAAGAGACAAAATGAGAAGCATGTCAATAATACCCCCCGGGATGACTCACAGGTGACCCGGGAAGAAAAATGCAAACAGGTTAAAATATGGAAAAATACCAAAAAAAGGTCAAAATGTGGAAAAATAGTCAAAATTCCCTCTCAGGGAGTGAGTTCCACAAGCCCTGGGAAGAGCCAAAATGAGAAGCATGTCAATAATACCCCCCGGGATGACTCACAGGCGACCCGGGAAGAAAAATGCAAACAGGTTAAAATGTGGAAAAATACCAAAAAAGGTCAAAATGTGGAACAATTTTCAAAATTCCCTCTCAGGGAGTGAGTTCCACAAGTCCTGGGAAGAGCCAAAATGAGAAGCATGTCAAAAATACCCCCCGGGATGACTCACAGGCGACCCGGGAAGAAAAATGCAAACAGGTTAAAAGTGGAAAAATACCAAAAAAGGTAAAAATGTGGACAAATGGTCAAAATTCCCTCCCAGGGAGTGAGTTCCACAAGTCCTGGGAAGAGCCAAAATGAGAAGCATGTCAAAAATACCCCCCGGGATGACTCACAGGTGACCCGGGAAGAAAAATGCAAACAGGTTAAAATATGGAAAAATACCAAAAAAAGGTCAAAATGTGGAAAAATAGTCAAAATTCCCTCTCAGGGAGTGAGTTCCACAAGTCCTGGGAAGAGCCAAAATGAGAAGCATGTCAAAAATACCCCCCGGGATGACTCACAGGCGACCCGGGAAGAAAAATGCAAACAGGTTAAAAGTGGAAAAATACCAAAAAAGGTAAAAATGTGGACAAATGGTCAAAATTCCCTCCCAGGGAGTGAGTTCCACAAGTCCTGGGAAGAGCCAAAATGAGAAGCATGTCAAAAATACCCCCCGGGATGACTCACAGGTGACCCGGGAAGAAAAATGCAAACAGGTTAAAATATGGAAAAATACCAAAAAAAGGTCAAAATGTGGAAAAATAGTCAAAATTCCCTCTCAGGGAGTGAGTTCCACAAGTCCTGGGAAGAGCCAAAATGAGAAGCATGTCAAAAATACCCTCTGGGATGACTCACAGGCGACCCGGGAAGAAAAATGCAAACAGGTTAAAATGTGGAAAAATACCAAAAAAGGTCAAAATGTGGAAAAATGGTCAAAATTCCCTCCCAGGGAGTGAGTTCCACAAGTCCTGGGAAGAGCCAAAATGAGAAGCATGTCAAAAATACCCCCCGGGACGACTCACAGGCGACCCGGGAAGAAAAATGCAAACAGGTTAAAATGTGGAAAAATACCAAAAAAGGTCAAAATGTGGAAAAATAGTCAAAATTCCCTCTCAGAGAGTGAGTTCCACAAGTCCTGGGAAGAGCCAAAATGAGAAGCATGTCAAAAATACCCCCCGGGATGACTCACAGGCGACCCGGGAAGAAAAATGCAAACAGGTTAAAATATGGAAAAATACCAAAAAAAGGTCAAAATGTGGACAAATAGTCAAAATTCCCTCCCAGGGAGTGAGTTCCACAAGTCCTGGGAAGAGCCAAAATGAGAAGCATGTCAAAAATACCCCCCGGGATGACTCACAGGCGACCCGGGAAGAAAAATGCAAACACGTTAAAATGTGGAAAAATACCAAAAAAGGTCAAAATGTGGAAAAATGGTCAAAATTCCCTCCCAGGGAGTGAGTTCCACAAGTCCTGGGAAGAGCCAAAATGAGAAGCATGTCAAAAATACCCCCCGGGATGACTCACAGGCGACCCGGGAAGAAAAATGCAAACAGGTTAAAATATGGAAAAATACCAAAAAAGGTCAAAATGTGGAAAAATGGTCAAAATTCCCTCCCAGGGAGTGAGTTCCACAAGTCCTGGGAAGAGCCAAAATGAGAAGCATGTCAAAAATACCCCCCGGGATGACTCACAGGCGACCCGGGAAGAAAAATGCAAACAGGTTAAAATGTGGAAAAATACCAAAAAAGGTCAAAATGTGGAACAATTTTCAAAATTCCCTCTCAGGGAGTGAGTTCCACAAGTCCTGGGAAGAGCCAAAATGAGAAGCATGTCAAAAATACCCCCCGGGATGACTCACAGGTGACCCGGGAAGAAAAATGCAAACAGGTTAAAATATGGAAAAATACCAAAAAAAGGTCAAAATGTGGAAAAATAGTCAAAATTCCCTCTCAGGGAGTGAGTTCCACAAGTCCTGGGAAGAGCCAAAATGAGAAGCATGTCAAAAATACCCTCTGGGATGACTCACAGGCGACCCGGGAAGAAAAATGCAAACAGGTTAAAATGTGGAAAAATACCAAAAAAGGTCAAAATGTGGAAAAATGGTCAAAATTCCCTCCCAGGGAGTGAGTTCCACAAGTCCTGGGAAGAGCCAAAATGAGAAGCATGTCAAAAATACCCCCCGGGACGACTCACAGGCGACCCGGGAAGAAAAATGCAAACAGGTTAAAATGTGGAAAAATACCAAAAAAGGTCAAAATGTGGAAAAATAGTCAAAATTCCCTCTCAGAGAGTGAGTTCCACAAGTCCTGGGAAGAGCCAAAATGAGAAGCATGTCAAAAATACCCCCCGGGATGACTCACAGGCGACCCGGGAAGAAAAATGCAAACAGGTTAAAATATGGAAAAATACCAAAAAAAGGTCAAAATGTGGACAAATAGTCAAAATTCCCTCCCAGGGAGTGAGTTCCACAAGTCCTGGGAAGAGCCAAAATGAGAAGCATGTCAAAAATACCCCCCGGGATGACTCACAGGCGACCCGGGAAGAAAAATGCAAACACGTTAAAATGTGGAAAAATACCAAAAAAGGTCAAAATGTGGAAAAATGGTCAAAATTCCCTCCCAGGGAGTGAGTTCCACAAGTCCTGGGAAGAGCCAAAATGAGAAGCATGTCAAAAATACCCCCCGGGATGACTCACAGGCGACCCGGGAAGAAAAATGCAAACAGGTTAAAATATGGAAAAATACCAAAAAAGGTCAAAATGTGGAAAAATGGTCAAAATTCCCTCCCAGGGAGTGAGTTCCACAAGTCCTGGGAAGAGCCAAAATGAGAAGCATGTCAAAAATACCCCCCGGGATGACTCACAGGCGACCCGGGAAGAAAAATGCAAACAGGTTAAAATGTGGAAAAATACCAAAAAAGTTCAAAATGTGGAAAAATTGTCAAAATTCCCTCCCAGGGAGTGAGTTCCACAAGTCCTGGGAAGAGCCAAAATGAGAAGCATGTCAAAAATACCCCCCGGGATGACTCACAGGCGGAAGAAAAATGCAAACACGTTCAAATGTGGAAAAATACCAAAAAAGGTCATCAGAATCAGGTAAAAAACCAACTTATATTCTTGTCTTCATGACACAAAGGAAGGTTAAACATGTTTGTATTATCACTAAACACATTTATCTTGTTAACAAACCTCTCTTCCATAAATAAATCAATATAAATGATGTATATGAATGAGGTAGATCCTCTCCACTTGCTCAGTTGATAAGTATCAGAAAAGTGTGCTAGAGACTTGAGTATTCACACATAATAATCCCAGCAATTGCTTCAAAGTGTTCCATAAATCCACTTTCCTCTAAAACTCCTCTTGGCATCTTCCAGCAGCTCCACTCTACCATCAGTCAGATAAATGAAATCAAGTGGCGCGTAATTGAAATCGACGGCGCTGACAAAACTGAAGAGTGGGAGTGCGGACGTGGGAGTGCTTGGGAGGAAAAGCTCTTTTGTTCCTCACTTTCTCCTTTCTGTGTTTGGTTGTGTTGCCTGGACAGGAGCTGGGCGGCACCGACGGTCCCCCCCGGAACTGGAAGGGCATCGGGATCGCCGTGATGGTGATCCTGGCCGTCATGTCGTTGGTCATTCTCTCCGTCGTCATGCTCACCCCTGGTAAGGAGGTGACTCAGGACGTTGTGTAAATGGGAAATAAAAAGAGAATACAACAAATCTTTTTCAATTTATATTCAATTGAATAGACTGCAAAGACAAGATATTTCATGTACACACTGAGAAATAATAATGAACTTAGAATTTAATGGCAGCAAAACATTGCAAAAAAGTTGTCAGGGGGGCATTTTTACCACTGTGTTACATGGCCTTTCCTTTTAACAACACTCAGTAAAGGTTTGGGAACTGAGGAGACACATTTTTGAAGTAGAATTATTTCCCAATCTTGCTTGATAATAATAATAATAATAATAATAATAATAATAGATTGTATTTGTAAAAAGCACTTTACATTGAGCAAACAACCTCAAAGTGCTACATTGTATTTAAAATAAAATTTAAAAAAATAAAAATAAAATAAAATAAAATAAAAATAAAAAGTTCTGGGAAGAGCCAAAATGAGAAGAATGTCAAAAATACCCCCCGGGATGACTCACAGGCGACCCGGGAAGAAAAATACAATTAGGTTAAAATGTGGAAAAATACCGAAAAAGTTCAAAATTTCATCCCAGGGAGTGAGTTCCACAAGTTCTGGGAAGAGCCAAAATGAGAAGCATGTCAAAAATACCCCCCAGGATGACTCACAGGTGACCTGGGAAGAAAAATGCAAACAGGTTGAAATGTGGAAAAATACCGAAAAAGGTCAAAATTTCATCCCCGGGAGTGAGTTCCACAAGTTCTGGGTTAGCCTTCATATTTTCAATGGGAGACAGGTCTGGAGTACAGGCAGGCCAGTCTAGTACCCGCACTCTTTTACTACAAAGCCATGCTGTTGAAATAAGCAGGGGCGTCCATGATAACATTGCTTGGATGGCAAAAGCTGCATGTACCTTTCAGCATTAATGGTGCCTTCACAGATGTGTAAGTTACCCATGTCTTGGGCACTAATACACCCCCATACCATCACACATGCTGCCTTTTACACTTTGTGCCTAGAACAATCCGGATGGTTTTTTTCCTCTTTGGTCCGGAGGACACAACATCCACAGTTTCCAAAAAACAATGTGAAATGTGGACTCGTCAGACCACAGAACACTTTTCCACTTTGCATCAGTCCATCTTAGATGAGCTCAAGCCCAGCGAAGCCGGCGGCGTTTCTGGGTGTTGTTGATAAATGGCGTTGGCTTTGCATAGTAGAGTTTAACTTGCACTTACAGATGTAGCGACCAACTGTAGTTACCGACAGTGGTTTTCTGAAGTGTTCCTGGGCCCATGTGGTGATATCCTTTACACACTGATGTCGCTTTTTGATGCAGTACCGCCTGAGGGATCGAAGGTGTGTAATATCATGGCTTATGTGCAGTAATTTCTCCAGATTCTCTGAATCTTTTGATGATGTTACGGAGCGTAGATGGTGAATCCCTAAATTCCTTGCAATAGCTGGTTGAGAAATGTTGTTCTTTAACAATTTGCTCACGCATTTGTTGACAAAGTGGTGACCCTCGCCCCGTCCTTGTTTGTGAATGACTGAGCATTTCATGGAATCTACTTTTATACCCAATCATGGCACCCACCTGTTCCCAATTTGCCTGTTCACCAAATAAGTCTTTGATGAGCATTCCTCAACTTTCTCAGTCTTTTTTGCCACTCGTGCCAGCTTTTTTGAAAAAAGGTTGCAGGCATTAAATTACAATTGAGCTAATATTTGCAAAAAATAATACCAGTTCCAACATTAAGTATCTTGTCTTTGCAGTCTATTCAATTGAATATAAGTTGAAAAGGATTTGTTGTATTCTCCTTTTATTTACCATTTACACAACGGGACAACTTCACTGCTTTGGGGCTTTTGTACAAACAATCTGTTCCAGGGTCAAATTGGGGTCCTCATGAATCCTTCCCATCAAGTCACATCTTCTTCTGTTTCCCCTTCAAAGATGAATCTCTCTTGTTGCGCCACTCCCTTTTCACCGTGGACGACCTGGAGGGAGAGGAGTTCAAAGTTCACGACCCCAGCGTGGCCTGGCTGAGCGGTAAGAAGCGGAATATTCTTTATTTATCTCACTGTGGAGGTCTTGCTCCTCCGGGTTCCCTGGACCACCAATGACGGACATGACAGCCGTGTTCATCTTTGCGAACGATGATTTATTTTGCAATAAGTTGTGCTTTTCAGCCATGTTAAAGTTTCTCTCGCTCGTTCTCCTCCATCAACAACCTCCTCTCCTTCCCGACTGCCGCCTTTAACAGAGCGGCAGGTGGATCAGACAAACACTCACAGCTGTGTCATCTACGCACCTGTCACTAATCTCGAAGCCGATTCCTAAAACACCCCGCTTCGCTGCAGGTCCACAGGCCACGCCCCCCCACACTCACTTTTCTACCAGGCATTCCAGTGCGGTGCGACGATTACGGGCCTGATCTACCGAAGGCTTGCGTGTACCAAAACACGTGCAAACCTGATAGCACACGCAAAAATGTGCCTATAGCAGGGGTGTCAAACTTGTTTTTATTGAGAGCCACATGTGATTAATATATGAATTTTCTTCTGTATTTGATTATTTTGCATGTATTTTTACTTACATCATCTGGATTTTTCATAGTAAAAACTTGGCGACTAAGTCACCAGAATATTATGGCAAAATATACAGTAAATGGGTTTTTTAAGGGAAAAAAAGGGCAGCTCGGGCGTCAGAAATTTACAGTAAAAGTCACAATGGTTCTTACAATATACTACTGTAAATGGAAAAACAGTAACACTGTTTTTTTTTAAATTCTGGCAACTGAGCTGCCAATTTTTTTTACCGTTAAAAAATGTGGTACTGCTTTCCCATTTACAGTAACACACTGTAAAAACAACAACCATATATTGTACAGTTAAAAAGAACCGCCAGCTCAGTTTTTATTGTAAAAAAAACAGAGCTTTTTTTTTTTTAAATTTACAGTATTGACAAGACAAAGAAGCAAGCAGGAGAGATAAGGGAGAGGAAAGGGGAGCGTCCGCCCTCCATGAGTGCCAGTGAGAAAGTAAAACGGAATAAAAACAGAATGTAGAAAGACACATTTTACAACAGAGTTCAGGGTGCGCATCGCGCCGTCAACCAATTGCGAGCGCTGCACGGAAGTTTAACTTCAAAGACAATGGTCATGTTGACTTAAGTCTTTGCGTCTTATCGTTTAGGAAGAAGGTAAAAAGTCAAATTCGGAAAACGCGCTGCTAATCGCTAGCTGGCCACTAGCACGCTAATCCCCAGCTATCTTAAATGCTAACATAAACACAAGACACTGCCTCTTTACTATTGAATGAGGACAGAGAGATAAATATAAAGATTTATTGTGTGTCTGTTGTTTATTTGTTTTTAAATAAAGCCGGATGTAAAAAAAAATCAGTTTTAACCTACTTTTTCAGCACAATCAAGAATAGTGTAATAATAATAATAATGATAACAGGAATAATTTTGCTCATGATAACTGTGATGTGAATTTTTGGAATATGGTGACATTCCTAATGGTGACACAACGTAATGACCAACTTTTTCTTCCCAATCTCGGTTTACCAATGGCTGCTGTTTACCAATGGCAGATAACGAGGTGGCTCTCCGCACCCGAGAGGGTCACATCCTGACCTTTGACTTCAACAACAACCTGACCACCATCCTGCTGGACAACACCTCACTGGTGGGTGATTTCATGGTCTGTACTGTGTGTAATATCATGTTATATATATATATCTCTATATATATATATATATATATATATATCTATATATATATATATATATATAGAGATATATATATATATATACAAACCCCGTTTCCATATGAGTTGGGAAATTGTGTTAGATGTAAATATAAACGGAATACAATGATTTGCAAATAATTTTCAACCCATATTCAGTTGAATATGCTACAAAGACAACATATTTGATGTTCAAACTGATAAACTTTTTTTTTTGTGCAAATAATCATTAACTTTAGAATTTGATGGCAGCAACACGTGACAAAGAAGTTGGGAAAGGTGGCAATAAATACTGATAAAGTTGAGGAATGCTCATCAAACACTTATTTGGAACATCCCACAGGTGAACAGGCAAATTGGGAACAGGTGGGTGCCATGATTGGGTATAAAAGTAGATTCCATGAAATGCTCAGTCATTCACAAACAAGGACGGGGCGAGGGTCACCACTTTGTCAACAAATGCCTGAGCAAATTGTTGAACAGTTTAAGAAAAACCTTTCTCAACCAGCTATTGCAAGGAATTTAGGGATTCCACCATCTACGCTCCGTAATATCATCAAAGGGTTCAGAGAATCTGGAGAAATCACTGCACGTAAGCAGCTAAGCCCGTGACCTTCCATCCCTCAGGCTGTACTGCATCAACAAGCGACATCAGTGTGTAAAGGATATCACCACATGGGCTCAGAAACACTTCAGAAACCCACGGTCAGTAACTACAGTTGGTCGCTATATCTGTAAGTGCAAGTTAAAACTCTCCTATGCAAGGCGAAAACCATTTATCAACAACACCCAGAAACGCCGTCGGCTTCGCTGGGCCCGAGCTCATCTAAGATGGACTGATACAAAGTGGAAAAGTGTTCTGTGGTCTGACGAGTCCACATTTCAAATTGTTTTTGGAAATTGTGGACGTCGTGTCCTCCGGACCAAAGAGGAAAAGAACCATCCGAATTGTTATAGGCGCAAAGTGTAAAAGGCAGCATGTGTGATGGTATGGGGGTGTATTAGTGGCCAAGACATGGGTAACTTACACATCTGTGAAGGCACCATTAATGCTGAAAGGTACATACAGCTTTTGGAGCAACATATGTTGCCATCCAAGCAACGTTGTCATGGACGCCCCTGCTTATTTCAGCAAGACAATGCCAAGCCACGTGTTACATCAGCGTGGCTTCATAGTAAAAGAGTGCGGGTACTAGACTGGCCTGCATGTAGTCCAGACCTGTCTCTCATTGAAAATGTGTGGCGCATTATGAATCCTAAAATACCACAACTGAGACCTCGGACTGTTGAACAACTTAAGCTGTACATCAAGCAAGAATGGGGAATAATTCCACCTAAAAAAAGCTTAAAAAATGTGTCTCCTCAGTTCCCAGACGTGCATTCAATTGAACATAAGTTGAAAAGGATTTGCAAATCATTGCATTCTCTTTTTATTTACCATTTACACAACGTGACAACGTCACTGCTCTTGGGGTTTGTATACAATACGTGCTGCAGGCCTCTTAAAAAAATGGCTGTGGGGCCACACTTTAAGATGGTGTGTCCCATGCCTCGCGGGTGAAGCGGACACTCTGCTTCCACCACACGCTGCAGTAACTCCACATCATTCAGGTGTTAGCGTCACACCCAGGAATTTCACGGCATCAAATATTTTGCCGGAGCGTGCAGCTCATTTTCCAGCCGCTCTGTCGTTTTCAAAGAGAATCTTTATCGAGCGTACCACACACACGCACACACACACACACACACACACACACACACACACACACACACACACACACACACACACACACACACGAGCACGGTATGTGGGTCAGTGCAAGCTGCTGTTGTCATGCTCAAGATGAAGTGTGTTGGGATTATGGCGAGCGCCGAGGTTTGCCCTAAAAACGACTGCAAAGTGGAGAGCAGAGGGTGCTGCCATCCTAATGTCTCCATCGCAACACTAATAGACAACACTACACGCCTAATTAATGTCATTGCTACTGTTTGTCAACATGGCCGCTGTGGAAGAGCTCATTAAAACATCTGAGATGGCGACTTTTGGACGCAAAAACACATGTCGCATAATTGTGGATGAAAAAAAACAACATTTAGAAATACATATTTAATATACCGTATTTTCCGGACTATGGGGCGCACCGGATTATAAAGCGCACTGCAGATGAATGGTCTATTTTTGATCTTTTTTCATACAAAAGGGGCATTAGAAGATGTCAGGTTCAAACACTGACGACATCTATTGAACAAGACAAGAAGCAAGGAATTAAACAGAGACAGAATTACATTTGGCTCAATTGAGGAGAGACGCCTGGACACTGTACCCTTGCACAGTGTCTCTAACACGCTCTGGCGAAAGATTGTACGCCTCCTCTTTTATTTGGATTTTCCCTGATTACATGGCAACAGCTGTTTCTAAGGGGCGGGGGTCGTAAACGGCCATCGCCTTTGAGTACAGAACAGTTAAAAGAAAAGGTCGTAAACAGTTCACAGAAAAGGTCGTAAAACAGTTCAAGGAAGAGGTGCCTGGAACCTGGGCAGATCCTGCTTTCTCTCCGCTTTGTAGTTCTCGGGTCTTTGTTTGTTTACTTACTACTAAAAGACAAGTTGTCTAGTATGTTCACTATTTTATTTAAGGACTAAATTACAATAATAAACATATATTTCATGTACACTAACATTTTTTGTTCAAATAAAGACAATAATGACATTTTTTGTGGTCCCCTTTATTGAGATAAGTATCAAAGTATGGAAAGACATTTTGGTATCGAGACAACCCTAGCGGCGACATCTCCTTTGACCTGGACTCATTTTCTGCCGACGCTGTGTCTGCACGTGTGTAAAACAAAAACCTCTCATAAATGACGATTTGGTTCTCGCCATTCCGAAGACTCGATCCGTTTGCGGACGTGACATGATCTCTATTTCACTGTGTTGTCCTTTCTTTCCTCCATGGGAAAAACCCCACGTGAAAAATCTTCATTACATTACATTACGCAGCTTCTACTAAGGGGAGGTGGTCATCAACAGCTGTTGCACTCGGTCATAAACAGTTGCCTGGAGCGGTGTCTGGTCCTGCTTCCTCTCCGGATTTTTTAGATCTCGGGTCAGGGCAAGATCTCGCTGTGGCTGTCAATAGATCAAAGAAACCGACTCCTCCGTGTCGCATCCCATCGCACACAGTGGAGTTTTACAAGCCTTTTTTGCTTGATAAGATGAAATACAGCTTTTTTCTTAGGGATGGCGTGGCACGGTTGGGAGAGTGGCCGTGCCAGCAACCTAAAGGTTCTTGGTTCGACCCCCACCTTCTACCAAACCAGTCACGTCCGTTGTGTCCTTGAGCGAGACACTTCACCCTTGCTCCTGATGGGTCGCGGTTAGGGCCTTGCATGGCAGCTCCCGCCATCAGTGTGTGAATGTGTGTGTGTGGGTGAATGTGGAAATAGCGTCAAAGCGCTTTGGGTACCTTGAAGGTAGAAAAGCGCTATACAAATGTCAGATTCACATCTATTAGACAAGACAAGAAGCAAAGAATTCAAACAGAGACAGGATTCACTTTAGCTCATGATGAGAGCGCATAGACCTGTACCCTTGTACAGTGTCGTCCCACGTTTTGACGAGGGAGTGCCACGCCTCCTCCTTTATTTGGGCATTTCCTGATTACATTACATTATATTACACAGCTGCTTCTAAGGGGAGGTGGTCATAAACAGCTGTTGCACTCGGCCATAAACAGTTCAAAGAAAAGGTGCCTGGAGCGGTGTCAGGTCCTGCTTCCTCTCCGGATTTGTAGATCTCGGGTCAGGACAAGATCTCGCTGTGGCTGTCAACAGATCAAAGAAAAGAAAGAAACCATCGCACACAGTGGAGTTTTACAAGCCTTTTTTGCTTGATAAGATGAAATACAGCTTTTTTCTTAGGGACGGTGTGGCACGGTTGGGAGAGTGGCCGTGCCAGCAACCTGAGGGTTCCTGGTTCGACCCCCACCTTCTACCAAACTAGTCAATCAATCAATCGATCAATGTTTATTTATATAGCCCTAAATCACAAGTGTCTCAAAGGGCTGTCACGTCCGTTGTGTCCTTGAGCGAGACACTTCACCCTTGCTCCTGATGGGTCGCGGTTAGGGCCTTGCGTGGTGGCTCCCGCCATCAGTGTGTGAATGAGTGTTATGTTATGTTATGTTATGTTATGTTATGTTATTTTCATTTATTT
Organism: Entelurus aequoreus; assembly: GCF_033978785.1. Classification (NCBI taxonomy): domain Eukaryota; kingdom Metazoa; phylum Chordata; class Actinopteri; order Syngnathiformes; family Syngnathidae; genus Entelurus; species Entelurus aequoreus. The sequence continues at coordinate 7,576,368 of NC_084737.1, read as the reverse complement.
TGCGCCCCCCAACCAACTGTTACATCAGCCCGAGTGGAGAAACAAAAAAAACAGAAACAGAGACTGAGACACACAAAGGAATCTATAAACTAAACATTTAAGACTCACAAAGAAAACGTAAATTATTACTAATTACTATTACTCCTAAGGGGAGGTGGTCATCAACAGCTGTTGCACTCGGTCATAAACAGTTCAAAGAAAAGGTGCCAGGTCTTGCTTCCTCTGCGCTTTGTAGATCTCGGGACAGGACAAGATCTCGCTGTGGCTGTCAACAGATCAAAGAAACCGACTCCTCCGTGTCGCATCCCATCGCACACAGTGGAGTTTTACAAGCCTTTTTTGCTTGATAAGATGAAATACAGCTTTTTTCTTAGGGACGGTGTGGCACGGTTGGGAGAGTGGCCGTGCCAGCAACCTGAGGGTTCCTGGTTCGACCCCCACCTTCTACCAAACTAGTCAATCAATCAATCAATCAATGTTTATTTATAGAGCCCTAAATCACAAGTGTCTCAAAGGGCTGTCACGTCCGTTGTGTCCTTGAGCGAGACACTTCACCCTTGCTCCTGATGGGTCGCGGTTAGGGCCTTGCGTGGTGGCTCCCGCCATCAGTGTGTGAATGAGTGTTATGTTATGTTATGTTATGTTATTTTCATTTATTTTGCGCCCCCCAACCAACTGTTACATCAGCCCGGGGCGCAGCCCGAGTGGAGAAACAAAAAAAAACAGAAACAGAGACTGAGACACACAAAGGAATCTAAACTAAACATTTAAGACTCACAATGAAAACGTAAATGATTACTAATTACTATTACTCCTAAGGGGAGGTGGTCATCAACAGCTGTTGCACTCGGTCATAAACAGTTCAAAGAAAAGGTGCCAGGTCTTGCTTCCTCTGCGCTTTGTAGATCTCGGGTCAGGACAAGATCTCGCTGTGGCTGTCAACAGATCAAAGAAACCGACTCCTCCGTGTCGCATCCCATCGCACACAGTGGAGTTTTACAAGCCTTTTTTGCTTGATAAGATGAAATACAGCTTTTTTCTTCTACTCAATGTAACACAGAAGTTGTGTGAAAGCTTCTATGCAATTATTCTGACAACAAGTATAACCTATTTACCATTTTTTTCTTCCCCAGGAACTGAGCGCCACCAGATTCCAAGTGTCCGCGGACAAGAGCGCCGTGCTCCTGGCCTACGACATTCGAGCGGTAAGTTCACCTGATTTATTTGCCCAAATATGGCGGGCCGGCCGTTAGCGGCGCAAACAATGGAAGCTCACCGCTCGATAAAAGCGATGGCGAGCGGTTCTGGGGTATCGCCACGGGATCTGAATATTTAAAGAGCGGGAGGATGAGAGGATAGAAGAGGGTCGAGGGGCGGCCGATAAAAGAGATGGAAAGATGGCGAGGCGTGAAACGGGTTGAAAATGGTTGACCGTGAATTGACTGGCAGCTGATGTTTGCTTAAAAGACTCGCTCCGGCACTTTCCTCCTAGCCGTGATGTCACACATGACAGAAGGTCTTTGGCCTTTTTTCATTACAATCCGAGTCTCTCTTCCTTTCTTTCTGCTATTCTTTGGCGTTCCGCGTCTGTGTGGGAACATAACGAGCCGACTGTGCCGATCCATTATTGAAGTTCCATGTTCACAATAAAAGTGTGCCAGCAGAAAAGGCTGCTTTCTGTAGTCAAAGAGATTAGGGAGCTTGATAATAAACACAACATCAAAGTGCTCCTCGTTTTGATGAATGCAAAAGGAGCTGCCAGAGCAGACTTGAACTGGGTGCAGGGGTCTTCAACCTTTTTCCAGGTCCCAAACTGAGGGATACTTTTTCCACTTTGCATCTTAGACGGGGCGGTATGGCATAGTGCAGGGGTCGGCAACCCGCGGCTCTAGAGCCGCATGCGGCTCTTTAGCGCCGCCCTAGTGGCTCTCAGGAGCTTTTTTGAAAATGTATGAAAAATGGAAAAAGATGAGGAAATAAAAAACGTTTTTGTTTTAATATGGTTTCCGTAGGAGGACAAACATGACACAAACCTCCCTAATTGTTATAAATCACACTGTTTATATTAAACATGCTTCACTGATTCGAGTATTTGGCGAGCGCCGTTTTTGTCCTACTAATTTTGGCGGTCCTTGAACTCACCGTAGTTTGCTTACAAGTATAACTTTCTCCGACTTTCTAGGACGTGTTTTATGCCACTTCTTTTTCTGTCTCATTCTGTCCACCAAACTTTTAACGTTGTGCGTGAAGGCACAAAGGTGAGTTTTGTTGATGTTATTGACTTGTGTGGAGTGCTAGTCAGACATATTTGGTCAGTGCGTGACTGCAAGCTAATCAATGCTAACACGCTATTTAGGCTAGCTATATGTACATATTGCATCATTATGCCTCATTTGTAGCTATATTTGAGGTCATTTAGTTTCCTTTAAGTCATCTTAATTCAATTTATATCTCATGACACACTATCTGTATGTAATATGGCTTTTAATTTTTTTGCGGCTCCAGACAGATTTGTTTTTGTATTTTTGGTCCAATGTGGCTCTTTCAACATTTTGGGTTGCCGACCCCTGGCGTAGTGGGTAGAGCGGCCGTGCCAGAAACCTGAGGGTTGCAGGTTACCATCCAAAAATCCCTGCCGTTGTGTCCTTGGGCAGGACACTTCACCCTTGCCCCCGGTGCCGCTCACACCGGTGAATGAATGATGAATGAATGAGTTGTACAAATGAATGATAGGTTATCACTTCTCTGTAAAGCACTTTGAGTGTCTAGAAAAGCGCCATGTAAATCTAATCCATTATTATTGTTATTATTAGACAAACTCGTTTCTGGGTGTTGTTGATAAATGGCTTTGGCTTTGCATAGTTTTCGTATTTGCACCACACATTTTCAATGTCTGGACTACAGGCAGGCCAGTCTAGTACCCGCACTCTTTTACTACGACGCCACGCTGTTGTAACACGTGGCTTGGCATTGTCTTGCTGAAATAAGCAGGGGCGTCCATGATAACGTTGCTTGGATGGCAACATACACTACCGTTCAAAAGTTTGGGGTGACATTGAAATGTCCTTATTTTTGAAGG
>NC_084737.1:7518289-7568289 GCF_033978785.1 Entelurus aequoreus | reverse complement strand
GGTTGCGTTCTGAATCACGGGGGAAACCACTGAAGGGCTGCCAAACACCACGGGTGGGAATCCGCATCCCCCGACACATTTCATTCTAGCCAAGGAACACCACTGTCTGGTACACTTTAGAGTAGTCAGTGTGCAGCTTGTGCAGCAGTATGGATTTACCATCGATCATTGGGGCGTCAAACTCCTTTTCATTACGGCGAATGATTTGTGAATTTGCCTATTCATATGTGTTGTTTACATACACTCCACGGAGAAACATTTCTTGGGACTTGACACATGCTAACTGTTAGCATGCTAACAGTTAGCATTTTATCATGCAAACATTGTTATGGAATTTCGCAACCGTACGCCTCAGAGTCATACAACTGGGCACTTGGCACATGCTAACTGTTAGCATGCTAACTGTTAGCATGCTAACAGTTAGCATTTTATCATGCGAACATTGTTATGGAATTTCGCAACCGTACGCCTCAGAGTCATACAACTGGGCGCTTGGCACATGCTAACTGTTAGCACGCTAACGCTACAATGCTAACATGTTCGCCTAATATTGCAGCCGTACACCTCAAAGTCATACAACTGGGCACTTGACACATGCTAACTGTTAGCATGCTAACCTTAGCACGTTATCATGCTAACATATTTACCTTACATTGCAGCCGTACACCTCGGAGTCATACAACTGGGCGCTTGGCACATGCAAACTGTTAGCATGCTAACGTTACAATGCTAACATGTTCACCCAATATTGCAGCCGTACACCTCAGAGTCATACAACTGGACACTTGACACATGCTAACTGTTAGCATGCTAACCTTAGCACGTTATCATGCTAACATATTTACCTTACATTGCAGCCGTACACCTCGGAGTCATACAACTGGGCGCTTGGCACATGCTAACTGTTAGCACGCTAACGTTACAATGCTAACCTGTTCGCCTAATATCGCAGCCGTACACCTCAAAGTCATACAACTGGGCACTTGACACATGCTAACTGTTAGCATGCTAACCTTAGCACGTTATCATGCTAACATATTTACCTTACATTGCAGCCGTACACCTCGGAGTCATACAACTGGGCGCTTGGCACATGCAAACTGTTAGCATGCTAACGCTACAATGCTAACATGTTCACCCAATATTGCAGCCGTACACCTCAGAGTCATACAACTGGACACTTGACACATGCTAACTGTTAGCATGCTAACAGTTAGCATTTTATCATGCAAACATTGTTATGGAATTTCGCAACCGTACGCCTCAGAGTCATACAACTGGGCACTTGGCACATGCTAACTGTTAGCATGCTAACTGTTAGCATGCTAACAGTTAGCATTTTATCATGCGAACATTGTTATGGAATTTCGCAACCGTACGCCTCAGAGTCATACAACTGGGCGCTTGGCACATGCTAACTGTTAGCACGCTAACGTTACAATGCTAACATGTTCGCCTAATATTGCAGCCGTACACCTCAAAGTCATACAACTGGGCACTTGACACATGCTAACTGTTAGCATGCTAACCTTAGCACGTTATCATGCTAACATATTTACCTTGCATTGCAGCCGTACACCTCGGAGTCATACAACTGGGCGCTTGGCACATGCTAACTTTTAGCATGCTAACGTTACAATGCTAACATGTTCGCCCAATATTGCAGCCGTACACCTCAAAGTCATACAACTGGGCACTTGACACATGCTAACTGTTAGCATGCTAACCTTAGCACGTTATCATGCCAACATATTTACCTTACATTGCAGCCGTACACCTCGGAGTCATGCAACTGGGCGCTTGGCACATGCAAACTGTTAGCATGCTAACGCTACAATGCTAACATGTTCACCCAATATTGCAGCCGTACACCTCAGAGTCATACAACTGGACACTTGACACATGCTAACTGTTAGCATGCTAACAGTTAGCATGTTATCATGCTAACATTTTTATCGAATTTCGCAACCGTACGCATCAGAGTCATACAACTTGGCACCTGACACATGCTAACTGTTAGCATGCTAACAATAGCATGTTATCATGCTAACAATTGTATCTAATATTGCGACTGTACACCTCAGAGTCATACAACTTGGCAATTGACACATGCTAACCGTTAGCATGCTAATGTTACCATGTTATCATGCTAACATGTTTAGCTTACATTGCAGCCGTACACCTCAAGGTCATATAACTTCACACTTGACATATGCTAACTGTTAGCATGCTAACCTTAGCACGTTATCATGCTAACAATTGTATCTAATATTGCGACCGTACATCTCAAAGTCATATAACTTCCCACTTGACACGTTAGCATGATAACATTTGTATCTCATGTTGCAGCACGCTAACATTGGCATGCTAACATTGGCATGCTAACATTTTTATCTAACATTGCAGCCGTACACCTCGGACTCATATAACTTGGTACTTGACACATGCTAACTGTTAGCATGCTAACTTTAGCATGTTAGCATTCCTGAAAGACGTGACCGCCGACTCGCGTCAGGTGAAAGGGGGGGGAGGGGGCGAGGACCCGCTCATATTATTATTACATCTGTCCTCTAGATAGACGGTGCTATTTTTTCCCATTCAAAGCATGCAGCGACATTGCACAAATTTTATTTTTTACTGTTTTCTGCACGTGTGAGACCGTGTTGTTACAGGACTATCGCCACAAGGAGGTCTCGGCCCACTGGACTGTTGAATTGCTCACACACTCCTCAGTGTGGAGAGAAACTCAACCACTTATATACAATATTGCTCAAAGGGCAGTGCAACCCTCAACTTTCAGAAAGCATTTATTTCTATCTTGCCATTTACCAATACTCTATACCAGTGTTTTGGGTTAAAAATATGTTTTGCAAAGCAGTAATTATAGTCTGCAAATGATGTGTTGTTGTTGAGTGTCGGTGCTGTCTAGAGCGCGGCAGAGTAACCGTGTAATACTCTTCCATATCAGTAGGTGGCAGCCGGTAGCTAATTGCTTTGTAGATGTCGGGAACAGCGGGAGGCAGGGTGCAGGTAAAAAGGTGTCTAATGCTTAAACCAAAAATAAACAAAAGGTGAGTGCCCCTAAGAAAATGCATTGAAGCTTAGGGAAGGCTATGCTGAACGAAACTAAAACCGCACTGGCTACAAAGTAAACAAAAACGGAATGCTGGACGACAGCAAAGACTTACTGTGGAGCAAAGACGGCGTCCACAATGTACATCCCAACATGACATGACAATCAACAATGTCCCCACAAAGGAGGATGAAAACAACTGAAATATTCTTGATTGCTAAAACAAAGTAGATGCGGGGAATATCGCTCAAAGGAAGACATGAAACTGCTACAGGAAAATACCCCAAAAAAGAGAAAAAGCCACCAAAATAGGAGCGCAAGACAAGAACTAAAACACTACACTCAGGAATAGAGCAAAAAACTCCAAATAAGTGACATGGTGATGTGACAGGTGGTGACAGTACACCTACTTTGAGACAAGAGCTATAGTGATGCATGCTTGGTTATGCTTTAAAGTCAGGTCCAACAATTGCGACAACGACTTTTTACTGTCAACTGAGTTTCGTTTTTTAATTATTTCTGCTAGTGGTGTGCCTCTGGATTTTTTCTACGCCAAAAAATGTGCCTTTGCTCAGAAAAGGTTTAAAAACACTGCGATTGTGTCACAATGAAACTTCATCCTCTTTGTGTTCGGGCTCAAAAATATAAGGTCCTGGATCATATTTTTCTGTATATGATGATAGCTTCAATATGGACTCGAGGCAACTTGTTTTGGTACTTTAAAGAGGTAATGCAATGCATTCTGGGGTAGTTCTAGAACCAAAGTTCAAACCCATACATTCTGGTGGACCTTGATCACGCAACAATATAAATAAATATAAGGTCCTGGATTATATTTCCCCCCCCCAAAGTAATCGTTGTTGGCTCCCACAAAGTCTGCTTGATTAGCATTGTTGTCGATGAGGAAGGGATCTGTGGTTCCACCTCTATGTTACGCGATCACGTGACTGGCTTCCTCATTTTTCTCAAAATGGCTGGAGAATCTCCGTAAGATTGATACTATTGTGATCATATCTAATTATTCGCAAACTTTCCGGAAATTTACCACGGGAAGTTAAGCTCAGGAAGTTTCGAAATGTTGACAATTTTTTGATTATTCAAAGTTGGACACCGTCCATGAGAAGCTTGTAAAACACTAATGCAAGGCCACACACAGATATAAATAGTCAGCTAAACAACTGGAGTAGTCTTTAAAAATATTTTACTGATGGACAAATGAATAGAAATAGGCTAGATGAATAAATGAACACTCAATCAGCAATCCTACATTCCTGTATGACAACAGAATGGCTAGCAGAACAGAAGGCGGAGGAAACTACACCTTTTGATTTAGTATTTGCTAGTTGAACTTTACACATCACAAAACAGGTCAATTCGGATCGCTAACGTTGTCAGCATAAATAGAATGGGATTTAACATAGAGAAAATTAGCATCACGGCTATATTTACCCCAGTAATATCATCAACACTTACCTGACTGGATGAAGTCCTTGGGCTCAAATACTAGTGTGGCCTCCATAGCCCTGCTGTAGTGTGTTGCATGCTGGGAATTATCTGTGCATGTGATGGAGGAATGCACAGTGCAGGGTTGAAATTCTACGGAATTTGCATTAAATCAGGTTGTTTTAGCTAATAATCATGCTGCAAGATCTAGCATGTTGCATTCAATGTTTGTTCCCATTCATTTCCCGTTAATTCCCATGGAAAGTTTCCAACTTTCAATATTCCCGGAATTTTGCATAAGTACTGAAAATTTGCGCACGTCCGCCTTTGTACTTCGTGCTGACGACGTAGTCGATAAGCTTCTTCTTTTTCTCTCTCTCTTCTTGTTATGGGGCATTTTTAATATAAAGTAGCGTGAAGTTTTAACTTATATCTGTCAGTAAACATGCGATGGAAGAATGCACTGCACATGTGATTGAGGAATGCACAGTGCAGGGTTGAAATCCAACCGAATTTGCATTAAATCAGGTTGTTTTAGCTAATAATCATGCTGCAAGATCTAGCATGTTGCATTCAATGTTTATCCCCATTAATTTCCCATTAATTCCCGTTAATTCCCATGGAAAGTTTCCAACTTTCAATATTCCCGGAATTTTGCATAAGTACTGAAAATTTGCGCACGTCCGCCTTTGTACTTCGTGCTGACGACGTAGTCGATAAGCTTCTTCTTTTTCTCTCTCTCTTCTTGTTATGGGGCATTTTTAATATAAAGTAGCGTGAAGTTTTAACTTATATCTGTCAGTAAACATGCGATGGAAGAATGCACTGGGCATGTGATTGAGGAATGCACAGTGCAGGGTTGAAATCCAACCGAATTTGCATTAAATCAGGTTGTTTTAGCTAATAATCATGCTGCAAGATCTAGCATGTTGCATTCAATGTTTATTCCCATTAATTTCCCATTAATTCCCGTTAATTCCAATGGAAAGTTTCCAACTTTGAATATGTCCGGAATTTTGCATAAGTACTGAAAATTTGCGCACGTCCGCCTTTGTACTTCGTGCTGACGACATAGTCGATTAACTTCTTCTTTTTCTCTCTCTCTTCTTGTTATGGGGCATTTTTAATATAAAGTAGCATAAAGTTTTAACTTATATCTGTCGGTAAACATGCGATGGAAGAAAGCACTGCACATGTGATGGAGGAATGCACAGTGCAGGGTTGAAATTCGATAAGCTTCTTCTTTTTCTCTCTCTCTTCTTGTTATGGGGCATTTTTAATATAAAGTAGCGTGAAGTTTTAACTTATATCTGTCAGTAAACATGCGATGGAAGAATGCACTGGGCATGTGATTGAGGAATGCACAGTGCAGGGTTGAAATCCAACCGAATTTGCATTAAATCAGGTTGTTTTAGCTAATAATCATGCTGCAAGATCTAGCATGTTGCATTCAATGTTTATTCCCATTCATTTCCCATTAATTCCCGTTAATTCCCATGGAAAGTTTCCAACTTTGAATATTTCCGGAATTTTGCATAAGTACTGAAAATTTGCGCACGTCTGCCTTTGTACTTCGTGCTGACGACATAGTCGATTAACTTCTTCTTTTTCTCTCCCTCTTCTTGTTATGGGGCATTTTTAATATAAAGTAGCGTGAAGTTTTAACTTATATCTGTCAGTAAACATGCGATGGAAGAATGCACTGGACATGTGATTGAGGAATGCACAGTGCAGGGTTGAAATCAAACCGAATTTGCATAAAATCAGGTTGTTTTAGCTAATAATCATGCTGCAAGATCTAGCATGTTGCATTCAATGTTTATTCCCATTAATTTCCCATTAATTCCCGTTAATTCCCATGGAAAGTTTCCAACTTTGAATATTTCCGGAATTTTGCATAAGTACTGAAAATGTGCGCACGTCCGCCTTTGTACTTCGTGCTGACGACATAGTCGATTAACTTCTTCTTTTTCTCTCTCTCTTCTTGTTATGGGGCATTTTTAATATAAAGTAGCATAAAGTTTTAACTTATATCTGTCGGTAAACATGCGATGGAAGAAAGCACTGCACATGTGATGGAGGAATGCACAGTGCAGGGTTGAAATTCGATAAGCTTCTTCTTTTTCTCTCTCTCTTCTTGTTATGGGGCATTTTTAATATAAAGTAGCGTGAAGTTTTAACTTATATCTGTCAGTAAACATGCGATGGAAGAATGCACTGGGCATGTGATTGAGGAATGCACAGTGCAGGGTTGAAATCCAACCGAATTTGCATTAAATCAGGTTGTTTTAGCTAATAATCATGCTGCAAGATCTAGCATGTTGCATTCAATGTTTATTCCCATTAATTTCCCATTAATTCCCGTTCATTCCCATGGAAAGTTTCCAACTTTGAATATTTCCGGAATTTTGCATAAGTACTGAAAATTTGCGCACGTCCGCCTTTGTACTTCGTGCTGACGACATAGTCGATTAACTTCTTCTTTTTCTCTCTCTCTTCTTGTTATGGGGCATTTTTAATATAAAGTAGCATAAAGTTTTAACTTATATCTGTCGGTAAACATGCGATGGAAGAATGCACTGCACATGTGATGGAGGAATGCACAGTGCAGGGTTGAAATTCGATAAGCTTCTTCTTTTTCTCTCTCTCTTCTTGTTATGGGGCATTTTTAATATAAAGTAGCGTGAAGTTTTAACTTATATCTGTCAGTAAACATGCGATGGAAGAATGCACTGGACATGTGATTGAGGAATGCACAGTGCAGGGTTGAAATCCAACCGAATTTGCATTAAATCAGGTTGTTTTAGCTAATAATCATGCTGCAAGATCTAGCACGGTGCATTCAATGTTTATTCCCATTAATTTCCCATTAATTCCCGTTAATTCCCATGGAAAGTTTCCAACTTTGAATATTTCCGGAATTTTGCATAAGTACTGAAAATTTGCGCACGTCCGCCTTTGTACTTCGTGCTGACGACATAGTCGATTAACTTCTTCTTTTTCTCTCTCTCTTCTTGTTATGGGGCATTTTTAATATAAAGTAGCATAAAGTTTTAACTTGTATCTGTCGGTAAACATGCGATGGAAGAATGCACTGCACATGTGATGGAGGAATGCACAGTGCAGGGTTGAAATTCAACCGAATTTGCATTAAATCAGGTTGTTTTAGCTAATAATCATGCTGCAAGATCTAGCATGTTGCATTCAATGTTTATTCCCATTCATTAATTCCCGTTAATTACGACTTTGATTACGCAACACACAACAACAAAATGAGGAATGATGGTGTTGTGTTCCGGTCGTGTTTAATGTGGAAACATGGCTCAGACGCGTCGCTTCAGTTATTTTACCCTTTTTTTTGTCTTTCTTTTTTTACCCTTGGAATTTACTTAGCTCCTTTCTTCCTGCGGCCTCACAACAAAAAGGGGAGAAATCCAATATCCTTTTTTCAAGTGTGCCGTGTAGAGGATGTGACATTTCATTTCTTCAGGGACGTGTTTCCCATCAGGATTTTGGACGCCCGGCGGGCAAATTGTTTCCTTTTCAAGCTCTCTTGTGAAGGAAGGACAAAAAAAGAGAGGAAAGAATGTTGGAAATCAATGCCTAACCTTGAGTTCATCAGGTGTGAACGAAGGCAGTTAGCATATTCATTAGTCTTGGTGTTATTTCATTATTCCCACTGCTGCTCACACAATAAATTTGTGCTTCACAATTGTTTTCTGTCATGGTGGACACACAAATCTTTCTCAGGCCCCCTGAAGTCAATTGCTGTTGATAACTTGATTATATTTATTAATGTATAGATCACTGTGTGAGTTACATTCTTTATCCATCTTTTTTTTAAATTCCTGTCACAAACCTCTCCATCTTTTTGTCTTTGGTAACTCTGTACTAGGGTTGTACGGTATACCGGTACTAGTATAGTACCGCGGTACTAATGAATCAAAAAGGGTACTATAATCTGTTTGAAAAGTACCGGTTCACCATTTATTTATTTTTTAACGGGCATGATGGCACGTCGTGACATTGCTAGTTTTACGAGAAGAGGAGCATGTTCGGCAGCTCACACACACACAGAGTACTTACAAGCAGACACGGTGTGCAGACAGAAAAGGGAGAACGGACGCATTTTGGTGTAAAAAGTAAAGATAAAGGTGAAGTTATAATACTGAAACACCCTCAGAAAGAGCTGCTTTAAGACATGACTAGCTAGTTAGCGGCTAACGTCCATCCGCAGTGTTTTAGCTACTTCTAAATTACTAATCCTCGCCTCCATGGCGACAAATAAAGTAAGTTTCTTACAAGTAGCATTATCACTGGAGGACGAGGAATAGCTAAACATGCTTCACTGCACACCGTAGGAGGATACAATAGCTCACCGCCGTCACAATGTAAACAAACGGCATGGGTGGATCTACACCCGACATCCACTGTAATGATACCAAGTACAAGAGCGTATCTAGTCGATACTACTATGATTACATTGATATTTTTAATCTTTATTTTAATTTAAAAAAAAAAAAATCATATTATGTTTATAAAGTCAGTAAATACGTCCCTGGACACATGAGGACTTTGAATATAACCAATGTATGATCCTGTAACTACTTGGTATCGGATCGATACCCAAATGTGTGGTATCATCCAAAACTAATGTCAAGTATCAAAGAAGAGAAGAATAAGTGATTATTACATTTGAACAGAAGTGTAGATAGAACATGTTGAAACAGGAAATAAGCAGATATTAACAGTAAATAAACAAGTAGATTAATAATGAATTTTTACAGTTTGTCCTTTATAATGTGTACAAAATAATAGAATGATAAATGACACAATATGCAGACTAATTAGGAGTCTTTGTTTGTTTACTTACTACTAAAAGACAAGTTGTCTAGTACGTTCACTATTTTATTTAAGGACTAAATTGCAATAATAAACATATGTTTCATGTACTTTAAGATTTTTTTTGTTCAAATAAAGACAATAATGACATTTTTTTGCGGTCCCCTTTATTTGGAAAAATATCAAAAGACATGTTGGTACCGGTACCAAAATATTGGTATGGAGACAACCTTAGTCTATACACGTGTGTTCCTGTGTACTTACTACTCTTACTGGGTTAAACCGGGAGCTGTCAAAGTGGTTTTCACTGAGGGCCACGTGGCAGTTATATAAACCATAAACCATAAAAACAGCAGTAGAGTTTTTCCATTTACAGTAATATACACTACATTTTGAGGTGAAATTACCGGGGTGTTTTTTTTACATTTAAGTTTAAAAAAAATAAACTAATAAAATGCTTTAAAAAAAATTTTAATAATACTGTTAGAAGTGGCTTGGAAATAATATGTATCAATAAAGTACTGTAACTGTTCTTACTAAATGTATTCTTTAAAAAATATATGTACTCCATGTAATCACAAATGATGTTAATATTGTCTAATTATGCAAAAATATATGATAAAACATTCAAACCATTTTTTAAATAGAAATAAATACTAATAATAATGGTTTCAAAGCAAGTTATCCATCAAATTGTGCAATGTAAAAGTAGCAATAGATTTCATGGGAAAATTGTGAAATTTACTGAGATTTTTAAAGCATTTTTCTCTACATGAACATTTTTCTTTTTTTTACTGTAATAAACTGTGGTGCCGTTTTGGCGTTTACAGTAATACACCGAAAAATCTACACTTCTTGATTTGCGGTAAAAAAACAAAAACAAAAAAAACCTGTCAGCTCAGGTACCAAAATTTTACTGTAAAATTGCAGTTTTTCTTTTATTTACAGTAAAAAAAAACAAATGGACATTTTACAGTAAAATTCTGGCAACTTAGCTGCCTTTTTTTTTAAACCATAAAAACAGCAGTAGTGTTTTTCCATTTACAGTAATACACACTACATTTTGAGGTGAAATTACCGTATTTATTTTTTTTACATTTAAGTTTTAAAAAAATCAACTAATAAAATGCTTTAAAAAATTGTGTAATAATAGTATTCACTGTTAGAAGTGGCCTTGGAAATAATATGTATCAATAAAGTACTGTAACTTTTCTTACTAAATGTATTCTTTAAAAAATATATGTACTCCATGTAATCACAAATGATGTTAACTTTAATATTGTCTAATTATGCAAAAATATATGATAAAACATTCAAACCATTTTTTAAATAGAAATAAATACTAATAATAATGGTTTCAAAGCAAGTTACCCATCAAATTGTGCAATGTAAAAGTAGCAATAGATTTCATGGGAAAATTGTGAAATTTACTGAGATTTTTAAAGCATTTTTCTCTACATGCAACATTTTTTTTTTTACTGTAATAAACTGTGGTGCCGTTTTGGCGTTTACAGTAATACACCGAAAAATCTACACTTCTTGATTTGCGGTAAAAAAATAAAAATTAAAAAAAACCTGTCAGCTCAGGTACCAAAATTTTACTGTAAAATTGCAGTTTTTCTTTTATTTACAGTAAAAAAAAAAAAAAAGTACATTTTACAGTAAAATTCTGGCAACTTAGCTGCCTTTTTTTTTAAACCATAAAAACAGCAGTAGAGTTTTTCCATTTACAGTAATATACACTACATTTTGAGGTGAAATTATTGCAACTTACCATATTTTGTTTTACATCTTAGTTTAAAAAAATATATAAATAATATTTTACTGTAAATAAAAAAACTGCAATTTTACAGTAAAATTAAAGATTAAAAATGTTGGCACCTGAACTGCCAAGTTTTTTTGGTTGTTTTTTTTTACCGTAAATCAACAACTGTCGATTTTTCAGTGTATTACTATAAATGCCCACAGTTTGTTACAGTAAAAAAAAAAAAGTTTTTAATTCCTAGAAAAATGCTGTAAAAACCACAGTAAATTTCACAATTTGACCATGAAATCTATTGCTACTTTTACATTGCACAATTTGATGGATAACTTGCTTTGAAATCATTATTATTACTATTTATTTATATTTTAAAAATGCTTTGAATGTTTGATCATATATTTTTGCATAATTAGACAATATTTAAGTTAACATAATTTGCGATTACAAGGAGTACAAATAAATGTTTTCCCCCAAAATAGAAAGAAAGAATACATTTAGTAAGAACAGTTACAGTACTTTATTGATACATATTATTTCCAGGCCACTTCTAACAGTGAATACTATTATTACACAATTTTTAAAAGCATTTTATTAGTTGATTTTTTTTTAATTTAAATGTCAAAAAAAATTACGGTAAATTGCAATAATTTCACCTTAAATGTAGTGTTATGGTAAAAAAAAAAAAAAAAAAAAAAAAAAAAAGGCAGCTTAGTTGCCAGAATTTTACTGTAAAATTTACATTTGTTTTTTTTTTACTGTAAATAGAAAAACTGCAATTTTACAGTAAACTTTTGGCACCTGAGCTGCCAAGTTTTTTTTTATTTTATTTTTTTTACGTAAATCAACATATGTCGATTTTTCAGTGTATTACTGTAAATGCCCACAATTTATTACAGTAAAAAAAAAGTACTTTTTTTTTTATTTTGTAGAAAAATGCTGTAAAAACCACAGTAAATTTCACAATTTTACCATGAAATCTATTGCTACTCTTACATTGCACAATTTGATGGATAACTTGCTTTGAAATCATTATTATTAGTATTTATTTCTATTTAAAAAATGGTTTGAATGTTTGATCATATATTTTTGCATAATTAGACAATATTTAACTTAACATAATTTGCAATTACATGGAGTACATTTGTTTTTTCTCCCAAAATAGAAAGAAAGAATACATTCACAGTACTTTATTGATACATATTATTTCCAGGCTTTGGAGGGCCAAATAAAATGAAGTAGCGGGCCACATCTGGCCCCCGGGCCTTGAGTTTAACACCTGTTTGTGTATGGTTATAACATGATTATTAGAGTGTAGACACAAATAATAAAACACACTATTTAATTAGAATGGTTAATAACAAGAATGAGAAATTTTCTCCCTTTAATGTCGTCCCTTTATTTCCTCTTTTCCCTCTCAGAGTTCCTGCAATCTTCTCTTATTTGGTTGTGATCATGATGTAATGGGCATGAAACGCGCTTTTACTGAGAATTGATCAATTATTGTGGGAGTAAAACACTCTAATTTCAGTTTTCAGAACAAAAACATAAATAGAAAATTGAGTTTTTGTTGTTACACTTTTAACTATCATTATTTTTTCTATTGCCCACCGTCAATAAAATCTTGCATGATTAAATTGTGAACATATTTTTGATTTTTGTTTTTATATAAAAAATGGAATATGGTCAAATAAAATAAAAACATTTGCTGTAAAATCTTGAATTAAATTAAATGTGTAATAGTTATTCAATTAGACCAAATAATAATTTGTAATTAAGTAATTAAACAGTAATCCAATTATCCATTTTTATTTCCATGACTATTTACATTGTAGATTGTCACATCACAACTATGAATGAACACATGTGGGGTTATGTACTTAACAAAAAAAAAAGGTGAAATAACTGAAAACTCGTTTTGTATTCTAGTTTCTTCAAAATAGCCACCCTTTGCTCTGATTACCGATTTGCACACTCTTGGCATTCTCTCCATGAGCTTCAAAGATGTCGTCACATGACATGGTTTTCACTTCACAGGTGTGCTTGAAGCTCACGGAGAGAATGCCAAGAGTGTGCAAAGCAGTAATCAGCGCCAAGGGTGGCTATTTTGAAGAAACTAGAATATAAAACATGTTTTCAGTTATTTCACCTTTTTTTTGGTTAAGTACATAAATCCACATGTGTTCATTCTTAGTTTCGACCTGAGCCGAGGATGTCGTCGTGGCTTGTGCAGCCCTTTGAGACACTCGTGATTTCGGGCTTGTAAAGGTTGCCCTCTAGTGGGTTCCTCGGACCACCACACACTGCCAACGAGAGCCCGGATTTCAGGGCACAACACTGTTTTATTTTCATAAACCGTGCAAGGCTTTTGCTTTCCAGCAAAATGTCTTTTTCTGAGTCCGTCTCTCTCTCTCTCTCTCTCTCTCTGGCTCCCACTCCAACTCCAACTCCGTGTCTCGTCCCGGCTGCTGCTAATAAAGGCGACAGGTTAAAGTTAAAGTTAAAGTACCAATGATTGTCACACACACACTAGGTGTGGTGAAATTTGTCCTCTGCATTTGACCCGTCCCCTCGATCACCCCCTGGGAGGGGAGGGGAGCAGTGGGCAGCAGCGGTGCCGCGCCCGGGAATCATATTTGGTGATTTAACCCCAAATTCCAACCCTTGATGCTGAGTGCCAAGCAGGGGGGTAATGGGTCCCATTTTTTTAGTCTTTGGTATGACTTTGAACTCACAACCTACCGATCTCAGGGCGGACACTCTAACCACTAGGCCACTGAGTAGGTGATTAGATAATAAGGCCCACCTGGGCCATCCACTCACCTGTCGCTGTCTTCGAGGCCGGTCCTTGCACACCCCGTTCCGCGGCAGGCCCACAGGCCACGCCCCCCTCCACAGGGCTATAAAAGTAAACTTTGATTGATTGATTGATCGATGTGACAATCTACAATGTAAATAGTCATGAAAATAAAGAAAAGGCATTGAATGAGAAGGTGTCCAAACTGTTCTCCTGTACTGTATATTTATTTATTTGTTTTAACTAAAATGATCCATCCATCCTATTTCTACCGCTTGTCCCTTTTGGGATAGACAGACAACATTCACACACTCAAAAAAATGACTCATTGGATGAACTCAATTAAAATGAAGGCACGATTTCCATCCAATTGACTTTGATTTGATGTCTTTTGCAGTGATATCGTTTTATCGCCCAGCCCTATCGGCCTTTTTAAAAAAAAAAAAAAAGTTTTTCTTTCAATTTATTTGTTATCAATTATGTGTCTATCATGATGTATATTTTTTGTTTTATGGCCCAGCTCTATGGACATTTTTTCAGAATATTTTTATTTTTTTAACTGATTATGATTTTATTTATTTTGCGGTATATATTGATAACATTTTATTGTCCAGCCCTACGGGGGATTTTTTCACAATGTTTTTTTAAATTTTTCTATTGATATCGATGTTATGTATTTTGCAATATATATTGCAATTGTTTTATCACCCAGCCTTATCGGCCTTTTTCCATTTTTTTTCCCCAATTTTTTTATATCTATGTGTCTGTAATGATATATATTGATATTGTTTTATCGCCCAGCCCTATCGGCCTTTTTTTAAAAAAAAAGTTTTTCTTTCAATTTATTTGTTATCAATTATGTGTCTATCATGATGTATATTTTTTGTTTTATGGCCCAGCTCTATGGAGATTTTTTCAGAATATTTTTATTTTTTTAACTGATTTTGATTTTATTTATTTTGCGGTATATATTGATAACATTTTATTGTCCAGCCCTACGGGGGATTTTTTCAGAATGTTTTTTTTTAAATTTTTTTACTGATATCGATTCTATGTCTTTTGCAATATATATTGCAATTGTTTTATCGCCCAGCCTTATCGGCCTTTTTCCATTTTTTGTGTCCATTTTTTTTATGTTTATGTGTCTGTAATGATATATATTGATATCTTTTTATCGCCCAGCCCTATCCGTCTTTTTTTTTTTTTTTTAATCAATTATGTGTCTATCATGATATTTATTATCGTTTTATGGCCCAGCCCTATGGGAGTTTTTTCAAATTACTGTTTTTTAGGGTCCGCACAGGACCATTGTCAAAGGAATCCCAAAGGGAGTTCCTTTTGCAATGGGACGAAAGGAACCTATTGTTTTTGTAAGGTTTATTATTATTATTCCGCCGCCTCTAACTCCCAGTACGAATATCGTAGAGACACGAAACAAAAACCTCTATGTAGGTCTCACTCAGGACTAGTATTGGGACACCTAGGACTAGCACCTGCCAAAATGCGGACCCGACCAACGCTGCTTGCAGCTGTAATTTTTAATTGATTTCGATTTGATGTCTTTTGCGATATATATTGTAAAAAAATAAATGTTTTGTTTAAGTGTAATTAAATGCACACAATTCCATTCCATTTTTTATTTATTTAAAAGATTTAAAAAAAACAATTTTTTTTAGTTTGTTAAAAAACTTCAATTCAAATAGTTAATGGATATTTTGGGAGGATTTTTTTTTTGCGTCTATTTCCTGCAGTGCAGTGTGTTTACGCTGTGTACCTGTTGCAGGTGTTCTCTCAGTCCTTCACAGCGTCCTATGCCACCTACAGTGTGGCCACCGGGTAGGTTGCAACAACCCCGAATGCTCCTGCATGGGCTGCATGCCGGGAGACGAGCGGACCTCCTCCCATCAGAGCCTGGTGCTTGCCTCCATGTGTTCGTCTTCTTCCCTTCCAGCATCTTCAAGAAGGCGGGGAGGAGCGGAGAGACGTTGCACCCCTGCATGACCTTCATCCTCCCGGCATCTTGTGACGGCGTCCTCCTCCCGCAGGAGGACCCAGGAGGTCTTTGGAAGAGGATTGAAGACGCGTGTGCTCTCTGTGTGTTCCAGGGACCTGCTGGAGCTGAGGCCACCTCAGAAGGAGGAGGCGGGGTTGCAGTACGCCGCCTGGGGGCCTCAGGGGAGCCAGCTGGTGAGGCGTGCACCACCGATCTGTGGCGTGTATCATTGATGCGTGTGTTTTTCCACACTTTACCATACCATACCATACCAACTTTCTTTATGAAGCCCTTGAAAAACAAGCACAGTTGAAGAACAAAGGGTTTCATATGGCTCAAACCCAGGGAGAGAAGGGGGGATTAATAATTTTGCAATGCAGTCTGCTGAAAATGATGGAAAGCGCCACTCTACATAGCAACCGACTCTTAAACACTCTTAACCACATTTTAAGACACTCAACACTCTACTACCATCTAAAGTGAATAGCGCACGCCGGCAAATTCGTCACGTTTCGTGTGTCAGGTAAATCGCGACCAACGGGGCCGTATGAAACCCCTTCATACTGTATAATAATTAGGAGTGCGGGGGAAAAAAATCCAAAACTTTTATTTATTTTAAATCTGCGTCGGTTTTATAATTTTCAAAAACCGGTTAACAAAACATATTTAAGAATACATTTACAATAAATGAATATTCAGGCCATCGCCATGGTTACTCACTGCGGGTATACATCATACTTCAGCAACCAAAACAAGGTTTTGTAATCTGTAAACTGTTTTTGATAATCATTATGCCAAAAAATACATTGCGGAATCGGTTTGTATCAAGAATCGATTCTGAATCGAATCATGAGGTGCCTATAAATTCTTCTCTTTTTGGTTAACTTTTGCACAAGCGCTACCAAAGATCCTCTATATAACAAGAGTGCGCTGATGTTTTTAGTCATCTGTTGCACAAGTGCTACCAAAGATCCTGTATATAACAAGAGTGCTCTGCTTTTTTTGGTCATCTGTTGCACAAGCGCTGCCAAAGATCCTCTATATGACAAGAGTGCTCTGCTTTTTTGATCATCTGTTGCACAAGCGCGACCAAAGATCCTCTATATAACAAGAGTGCTCTGATGTTTTTGGTCATCTGTTGCACAAGCGCTACCAAAGATCCTCTATATAACAAGAACGCTCTGCTGTTTTTGGTCATCTGTTGCACAAGCGCTACCAAAGATCCTCTATATAACAAGAGTGCTCTGCTTTTTTTGGTCATCTGTTGCACAAGCGCTGCCAAAGATCCTCTATATAACAAGAGTGCTCTGCTTTTTTTGGTCATCTGTTGCACAAGCGCGACCAAAGATCCTCTATATAACAAGAGTGCTCTGCTTTTTTTGGTCATCTGTTGCACAAGCGCTGCCAAAGATCCTCTATATAACAAGAGTGCTCTGATGTTTTTGGTCATCTGTTGCACAAGCGCTACCAAAGATCCTCTATATAACAAGAGTGCTCTGATGTTTTTGGTCATCTGTTGCACAAGCGCTACCAAAGATCCTCTATATAACAAGAACGCTCTGCTGTTTTTGGTCATCTGTTGCACAAGCGCTACCAAAGATCCTCTATATAACAAGAGTGCTCTGCTTTTTTTGGTCATCTGTTGCACAAGCGCTACCAAAGATCCTCTATATAACAAGAGTGCTGTCAGGTTCAAACATCGATGACATCTATTAAAACAGACAAGAAGCAAGAAACAAACAGAGACAGGATGGAATTTGGCTCAATTGAGGAGAAACGTGTCGACCTGTAACCTCTAACAGTGTCACCCACGCTCTGGCGAAAGATTGTACGCCACCTCTTTTTACTTGGACTTTCCCTGTTTACATAGCAACAGCTGTTTCTAAAGGAATGGGGGGTATGTAAACAGCCATTGTTTTCGGTCACATTAACACAAAAGAAAAAAGATGCCTCGGGCTTGGACTGGTCCTGGATCGAGCTTGGGCAGGTCTTGGATGACAATAGATAACCCCTCCCGTCTCCTCCCATCGTACACAGCGGAATTTTCCAAGCCTTTGGCTTGGTGCAACAAAGACAGCCTCTTGTCTGTTCACTGGGAACTCAGAGAACGGAAAGTTTTTTGATAATTTACGTACAATTTTTCTGACAAATGCTCTGTTTTTTTTGGTCATCTGTTGCACAAGCGCTACCAAAGATCCTCTATTTAATGTTTGTGTCCTCCAGGTGCTCTTCTCTGAGGGCAACATCTTCTACCAGCCCAGCGTGAGCAGCCAGGCTCTGCGTCTCACGTCCACCGGAGACCCTCACCGTCACCGTGTGGTCAACGGGCTCTCGGACTGGACTTACGAAGGTGGGATTTGACATTCAAGGCCAAAAAAGCTTTTATTTTGACATGACGTGTGTTTGTGTGTGTGTGTGTGTGTGTGTGTGTGTGTGTGTGTGTGTGTGTGTGTGTGTGTGTGTGTGTGTGTGTGTGTGTGTGTGTGTGTGTGTGTGTGTGTGTGTGTGTGTGTGTAGAGGAAGTGCTGCTGTCTTATGTCGCCCACTGGTGGTCGGCGGACGGCGCCCGGCTGGCGTACCTCAGCATCAACAACTCAGCCACGCCTCTTGTGGAAATACCTAAGTTTCTGGGTGGACTGTACCCTTCCAACGCCATCTTCCCCTACCCCAAGGTGGGTTTCATGTGCTCCACATTCAGGACATGTCCGGAATGAAAAGCAGGAAGTGGGTGTGGACATAATTCACCCTCTCATAGTGTGAATGCACCAAAACATTCACACATTCACTCTAAAATTCATCTACTTATTCAACTTCTTCTTGTCCAGATTTTGGCGCTCTAACTTCCACATTTTTCACCCGATTCAAACTGTTCCAATTTCAAACTGTTCAGCCTATTCGGGAATCGCGGGCTTTCCCTTGACAAATTCCAAAAAATTCCCAGATTTTCCAAAATTCAAGGTTTTCCGGGACATTTTTCCCATTCAAAATGAATTGGCCATTTTTCTAACTTCCACCATTTCCACATTTTTCAACAGTTTCAAACCATTCCACCTTCAACACATTCCACTCATCCTGGACATTCTAACTATTATTTTTCCAAGTTAAAAAAATTCCCAGATTTCCCAGAATTCAAAAAAATTCCAGGAATTCACTTTTTTTTCTGTCGACGACTCCTTCCATACTTCAACCGTTCCACCGTCAAATCATTCATCTTAATCAGGACAAAAAATAAAGTAGTTTTTTTTTAACTGGAAAATTTCCCGGTTTTCCCGAAATTCCAGGAATTCATTAATACCATTTTTCAATTAAAAATGTTACTACTTCAACATTCCTCGACCGATTTGGGGAAAAAAGTCCAACACCAACCATTTCGACTCATTCAGAACATTCAAGTTTTTTACCATTCTCAAAAAAATTCCCTAATTTCCCAGAAATCCCAAATTTCCAAGAAATTCCCATTGAAAAGAATGGGTCTTTTTTCAAAGTTCCACAATTCCCACATTTTTCATCCAATTCAAACCGTTCCAACTTCAAAATATTCAGCTTGTTCCGGAATCATGTGCTCTCCTTCAATAATTATTAAAAAATTCCCGGATTTCCTAGAATTTCCAGTTTTTAGGGACGTTTTCACCATTCAAAATGAATAATACATTTTTCAAACTTTCACAATTTCCAAATTTTTCAACCGATTCAAACCGTTCCAACTTCAAACTGTTCAGCCTATTCGGGAATCGCGGGGTTTCCCTTGACAAATTCCAAAAAATTCCCAGATTTCCCAGAATTTAAGGTTTTCCGGGACATTTTTCCCATTCAAAATGAATTGGCCAATTTTCTAACTTCCACCATTTCCACATTTTTCAACAGATTCAAACCATTCCACCTTCAACACATTCCACTCATCCTGGACATTCTAACTATTATTTTTCCAAGTTAAAAAATTCCCAGACTTACCAGAATTAAAAAAAGTTCTAGGAATTCACTTTTTTTTCAAACCCTTTTTTCTGTCGACGACTCCTTCCATATTTTTCAACCCACTTCAACCGTTCCACCGTCAAATCATTCCTCTTAATCAGGACAAAAAATAAAGTAGTTTTTTTTAACTGGAAAATTTCCCGGTTTTCCCGAAATTCCAGGAATTCATTAATACCATTTTTCAATTAAAAATGTTACTACTTCAACATTCCTCGACCGATTTGGGGAAAAAAGTCCAACACCAACCATTTCGACTCATTCAGAACATTCAAGTTTTTTACCATTCTCAAAAAAATTCCCTAATTTCCCAGAAATCCCAAATTTCCATGAAATTCCCATTGAAAAGAATGGGTCTTTTTTCAAAGTTCCACAATTCCCACATTTTTCATCCAATTCAAACCGTTCCAACTTCAAAATATTCAGCCTGTTCAGGAATCATGTGCTCTCCTTCAATAATTATTAAAAAATTCCCAGATTTCTTAGAATTTCCAGTTTTTAGGGACGTTTTCACCATTCAAAATGAATAATACATTTTTCAAACTTTCACAATTTCCACATTTTTCAACCGATTCAAATCGTTCCAACTTCAAACTGTTCAGCCTATTCGGGAATCGCGGGCTTTCCCTTGCCAAATTCCAAAAAATTCCCAGATTTCCCAGAATTAAAGGTTTTCCGGGACATTTTTCCCATTCAAAATGAATTGGCCATTTTTCTAACTTCCATTTCCACATTTTTCAACGGATTCAAACCATTCCACCTTCAACACATTCCACTTATCCTGGACATTCTAACTATTATTTTTCCAAGTTAAAAAAATTCCCAGATTTCCCAGAATTCAAAAAAATTCCAGGAATTCACTTTTTTTTCAAACCCTTTTTTCTGTCGACGACTCCTTCCATATTTTTCAACCCACTTCAACCGTTCCACCGTCAAATCATTCATCTTAATCAGGACAAAAAATTAAGTAGTTTTTTTTAACTGGAAAATTTCCCGGTTTTCCCGAAATTCCAGGAATTCATTAATACCATTTTTCAATTAAAAATGTTACTACTTCAACATTCCTCGACCGATTTGGGGAAAAAAAGTCCAACACCAACCATTTCGACTCATTCAGAACATTCAAGTTTTTTACCATTCTCAAAAAAATTCCCTAATTTCCCAGAAATCCCAAATTTCCAAGAAATTCCCATTGAAAAGAATGGGTCTTTTTTCAAAGTTCCACAATTCCCACATTTTTCATCCAATTCAAACCGTTCCAACTTCAAAATATTCAGCCTGTTCAGGAATCGTGTGCTCTCCTTCAATAATTATTAAAAAATTCCCGGATTTTCTAGAATTTCCAGTTTTTAGGGACGTTTTCACCATTCAAAATGAATAATACATTTTTCAAACTTTCACAATTTCCACATTTTTCAACCGATTCAAACCGTTCCAACTTCAAACTGTTCAGCCTATTCGGGCTTTCCCTTGACAAATTCCAAAAAATTCCCAGATTTCCCAGAATTCAAGGTTTTCCGGGACATTTTTCCCATTCAAAATGAATTGGACATTTTTCTAACTTCCACCATTTCCCCATTTTTCAACGGATTCAAACCATTCCACCTTCAACACATTCCACTCATCCTGGACATTCAAACGACCCTTTTTCCAAGTTCAAAAAAATTCCAGGAATTCCCGTTTTTTTCAAACCCTTTTTTAACCCTTTTCACTACTCCGTCCACATTTTTTCAACCCACTTCAACCGTTCCACCGTCAAATCATTCCTCTCAATCAGGACAAAAAATAAAGTTGTTTTTTTTTTTAACTGGAAAATTTCCCGGTTTTCCTGAAATTCCAGGACTTCATTAATACCATTTGTCAATTAAAAATGTTACTACTTCAACATTCGTCGACCAATTTGGAGAAACAAATCCAACACTCAACCATTTCGACTCATTCCGAAAAGTTAAGTCTTTTAGCATTTTCCTAAAAAAATCCCAATTTTCCACGAAATTCCGCTTGAAAAGAATGGGACATTTTTCAAAGTTCCACAATTCCACTGTCAAATAATTCCTCTTAATCAGGACAAAAAAAACCTTTTTTTTTTTTTTTAACTGGAAAAATGTCTGGTTTTCTTGAATTTTTAGGAATTCTGTAATACTATTTCTCAATTAAAAATGTTATTACTTCAACATTCCTCGACCGATTTGGAAAAAAAACCCAACACCAACCATTTCGACTCATTCCGAAAAGTTAAGTCTTTTAGCATTTTTCAAAAAAATTCCCAATTTTCCACGAAATTCACATTGAAAAGAATGGGACATTTTTCAAAGTTCCACAATTCCACTTTTTTTTCTTTACTTAGAGCAAATGACGCTTAACTGTATGCACACTTCCAAGTGGTGGCAGGATTATGACAACAAAAACTGTCACACTACACGTATTCTCGACGGCCACGCCATGAAAAATGTATATTTGTCTGACAGGCTGGCTCCAACATCCCGTCTGTCAGCCTGCTGGTGGTAAACCTGTACGGTCCCGCCCACACGGTGGAGATGACGCCCCCGGACTCTGTCAGGACCAGGTAGGCCAGCCAACATCCTTATTCACAACATTTTTCACAATAAAAATCTAATTTTTTTTAAACTCCAGAAGCTGCATTCGAGGTGTAAATATTGATCTAGCTCTGCATGCGCTTTAAAATGTTGCTACACAGCTGTTGGTGTGGAAGTCATGTGTGTTGCACTTGTCGTACCGTTGTTAACTATCAGCACTATTAATGCTGACTGAGCAGTTTTCTCCTCAGCGCTATTACAACATTGGTTGTGTTGCTGCTGTGTTGTACAACATACTTGTTGATAATATGGTCAAATAGACAACCTGCTGATGTAGTTTTTTACCAACGCCACAAGATGGCAGTAGCTACATCTGAAATATGACGAGTGGTCAGAATCCACAGATTTATTTAGCTCTGCATGCGCTTTAAAATGTTGCTACGCAGCTGTTGGTGTGAAAGTCATGTGTGTTGCACTTGTCGTACTGTTGTTAACTATCAGCACTATTAATGCTGACTGAGCAGTTTTCTCCTCAGTGCTATTACAACATTGGTTGTGTTGCTGCTGTGTTGTACAATAAGTAATTCATAATCACCATTTTAGTTTAAAAAAAATGTTTTTAGTGTTTATTTAATGAGTTTTTCCCCGTTTCCCAGCAGAGAAGGCTACATCTCCATGGTGACGTGGACCAGCAGCACCCGCCTGGCGGTCCGCTGGCTCAACCGGGCCCAGAACCAGTCGGTGCTGTGCGTGTGCGAGGCCACCACGGGGGCGTGCTCAGAGGTCGGTCGCCACTTTTTAATTACCCAGCTCGCCCGGTGCAATAAAAAGTGGTTATTTTGATGGTGTTCTTCCACCACTGCCTCATTAATATTCATGACTATGTGCAGCATGATGGAGGTTTACTGCACAGTAAAGCAACGTTTACATAAATCCTCAATTAAAAGCCAAGTTTATGGCGTTGTTAAACATGTTTACAAGATAAATGATGATGTACGCCATCATTAACATACATTTTATACTCAAACATGCAAACATGTTTATTGGCGCTTTCCTATTCAAATGTTGGATGAACTCCAACTAGTAGGAAGTGATTTCACTTTGCTTTAAAGACAAATGCTACATTTTTGGGTGCAATGTCATCCTGGACATTCAAACTATTACTTTTCCAAGTTAAAAAAAAATTCCCAGATTTCCCAGAATTGCAGGTTTTCCAGGACTTTTTTCCCATTCAAAATAAATTGGCCATTTTTCAAGCTTCCCCCATTTCCACATTTTTCAAGCAGTTCAAACCATTCCACCTTCAACACATTCCACTCATCCTGGACATTCAAACTATTATTTTTCCAAGATCAAAAAAATTCCCAGATTTCCCCGAATTCCAGGTTTTCCGGGACATTTTTCCCATTCTAAATGAATTGGCCATTTTTCAAGCTTCCACCATTTTTACAATTTTCAACCAGTTCAAACCATTACACCTTCAACACATTCCACTCATCCTGGAAATTCAAACTATTATTTTCTATAAGCTAAAAAAAATTCCCAGATTTCCCAGAACTCCAGGTTTTCCGGGACATTTTTTCCATTCAAAATGAATTGGCCATTTTTCAAGCTTCCACCATTTCCACATTTTTCAACCAGTTCAAACCATTCCACCTTCAACACATTCCACTCATTCTGGACATTCAAACTATTATTTTTCCAAGTTAAAAAAAATTCCCAGATTTCCCCGAATTCCAGGTTTTCCGGGACATTTTTCCCATTCAAAATGAATTGGCCATTTTTCAAGCTTACACCATTTCCACATTTTTCAACCTATTTAAATCAAACTATTCCACCTTCAACTCATTCCACTCATCCTGGACATTCAAATTATTATTTTTTCCAAGTTAAAAAAATTCCCAGATTTCCCAGAATTCCAGGTTTTCCAGGACTTTTTTCCCATTCAAAATAAATTGGCCATTTTTCAAGCTTACACCATTTCCACATTTTTCAACCGGTTCAAACCATTCCATCTTCAACACATTCCACTCATCCTGGACATTCAAACTATTATTTTTACAAGTTAAAAAAAATTCCTGGAATTCCAGGTTTTCCGGGACATTTTTCCCATTCAAAATTAATTGGCCATTTTTCAAGCTTCCACCATTTCCACATTTTTCAACCGGTTCAAACCATTCCACCTTCAACACATTCCACTCATCCTGGACATTCAAACTGTTATTTTTCCAAGTTAAAAAAAATTCCCAGAATTCCAGGTTTTCCGGGACATTTTTCCCATTCAAAATAAATTGGCCATTTTTCCAGCTTCCACCATTTCCAAATTTTTCAACCTATTCAAATCAAACCATTCCACCTTCAACACATTCCACTCATCCTGGACATTCACACTGTTATTTTTCCAAGTTAAAAAAAATTCCCAGATTTCCCCGAATTCCAGGTTTTCCGGGACATTTTTCCCATTCAAAATAAATTGGCCATTTTTCAAGCTTACACCATTTCCACATTTTTCAACCGGTTCAAACCATTCCACCTTCAACACTATCTACTCATCCTGGACATTCAAACTATTATTTTTCCAAGTTAAAAAAAATTCCCAGAATTCCAGGTTTTCCGGGACATTTTTCCCATTCAAAATAAATTGGCCATTTTTCCAGCTTCCACCATCTCCACATTTTTCAACCTATTTAAATCAAACCATTCCACTTTCAACACATTCCACTCATCCTGGACATTCAAACTGTTATTTTTCCAAGTTAAAAAAAATTCCCAGATTTCCCCGAACTCCAGGTTTTTCGGGACATTTTTCCCATTCAAAATGAATTGGCCATTTTTCAAGCTTCCACCATTTTTACAATTTTCAACCAGTTCAAACCATTCCACCTTCAACACATTCCACTCATCCTGGACATTCAAACTATTATTTTTCCAAGATCAAAAAAATTCCCAGATTTCCCAGAATTCCAGGTTTTTCGGGACATTTTTCCCATTCAAAATAAATTGGCCATTTTTCAAGCTTCCACCATTTTCACATTTTTCAACCGGTTCAAACCATTCCCCCTTCAACACATTCTACTCATCCTGGACATTCAAACTATTATTTTTCCAAGTTAAAAAAAATTCCCAGAATTCCAGGTTTTTTGGGACATTTTTCCCATTCAAAATAAATTGGCCATTTTTCCAGTTTCCACCATTTCCAAATTTTTCAACCTATTCAAATCAAACCATTCCACCTTCAACACATTCCACTCATCCTGGACATTCACACTGTTATTTTTCCAAGTTAAAAAAAATTCCCAGATTTCCCCAAATTCCAGGTTTTCCGGGACATTTTTCCCATTCAAAATGAATTGGCCATTTTTCAAGCTTCCACCATTTTTACAATTTTCAACCAGTTCAAACCATTCCACCTTCAACACATTCCACTCATCCTGGACATTCAAACTATTATTTTTCCAAGATCAAAAAAATTCCCAGATTTCCCAGAATTCCAGGTTTTCCGGGACATTTTTCCCATTCAAAATAAATTGGCCATTTTTCAAGCTTCCACCATTTTCACATTTTTCAACCGGTTCAAACCATTCCACCTTCAACACATTCTACTCATCCTGGACATTCAAACTATTATTTTTCCAAGTTAAAAAAAATTCCCAGAATTCCAGGTTTTTTGGGACATTTTTCCCATTCAAAATAAATTGCCCATTTTTCCAGTTTCCACCATTTCCAAATTTTTCAACCTATTCAAATCAAACCATTCCACCTTCAACACATTCCACTCATCCTGGACATTCACACTGTTATTTTTCCAAGTTAAAAAAAATTCCCAGATTTCCCCGAATTCCAGGTTTTCCGGGACATTTTTCCCATTCAAAATGAATTGGCCATTTTTCAAGCTTCCACCATTTCCACATTTTTCAACCTATTCAAATCAAACTATTCCACCTTCAACTCATTCCACTCATCCTGGACATTCAAATTATTATTTTTTCCAAGTTAAAAAAAATTCCCATATTTCCCAGAATTCCAGGTTTTCCGGGACATTTTTCCCATTCAAAATGAATTGGCCATTTGTCAAGCTTCCACCATTTCCACATTTTTGTACCTATTCAAATCAAACTATTCCACCTTCAACTCATTCCACTCATCCTGGACATTCAAACTATTATTTTTCCAAGTTAAAAAAATTCCCAGAATTCCAGGTTTTCCGGGACATTTCTCCCATTCAAAATGAATTGGCCATTTTTCAAACTTCCACCATTTCCACATTTTTCAACCTGTTCAAATCATTCCACCTTCAACACATTCCACTCATCCTGGACATTCAAACTATTATTTTTCCAAGTTAAAAAAAAATCCCGGAATTCCAGGTTTTCCGGGACATTTTTCCCATTCAAAATGAATTGGCCATTTTTCAATCTTCCACCATTTCCACATTTTTGTACCTATTGAAATCAAACTATTCCACCTTCAACTCATTCCACTCATCCTGGACATTCAAACTATTATTTTTCCAAGTTAAAAAAAATTCCCGGAATTCCAGGTTTTCCGGGACATTTTTCCCATTCAAAATGAATTGGCCATTTTTCAATCTTCCACCATTTCCACATTTTTTGTACCTATTCAAATCAAACTATTCCACCTTCAACTCATTCCACTCATCCTGGACATTCAAACTATTGTTTTTCCAAGTTAAAAAAATTCCCAGAATTCCAGGTTTTCCGGGACATTTCTCCCATTCAAAATGAATTGGCCATTTTTCAATCTTCCACCATTTCCACATTTTTGTACCTATTGAAATCAAACTATTCCACCTTCAACTCATTCCACTCATCCTGGACATTCAAACTATTATTTTTCCTAGTTAAAAAAAATTCCCGGAATTCCAGGTTTTCCGGGACATTTTTCCCATTCAAAATGAATTGGCCATTTTTCAATCTTCCACCATTTCCACATTTTTGTACCTATTCAAATCAAATCATTCCACCTACAACACATTCCACTCATCCTGGACATTCAAACTATTATTTTTTTCCGAGTTAAAAAAAATTCCCAGATTTCACAGAATTCCAGGTTTTCCGGGACATTTTTCCCATTCAAAATGAATTGGCCATTTTTCAAACTTCCACCATTTCCACATTTTTCAACCTGTTCAAATCATTCCACCTACAACACATTCCACTCATCCTGGACATTCAAACTATTATTTTTTTCCGAGTTAAAAAAAATTCCCAGATTTCCCAGAATTCCAGGTTTTCCGGGACATTTTTCCCATTCAAAATAAATTGCGCCTAGAAACTCTGTCCATATGAACAGAAATACTCACACTATATTATGTCATTATGTTACATTCACACTAGTAATAAGAGGTGATGTTTTATTTTTGCATGAGACGCTTACCTTTTTCTTTTCTGCTCTGTTTTTCCTGGGTAGAAGCACAAAGTGTCCCTGGATAAAATGCCCAGACCGTCGCAGGTATGCAGCCTGGCCAGCAACACGCCTGAAATAAGCTTTTCTCCTCACTTCACTCTTTTCCCGTCAGGACGTCCCTCTGTTCTCGGAAGACGGCGCCATGTTCTACGCCGTCCTGCCCGCCAAGCAGGGCGCCCGAGGAGAGTTCAGCCACGTCGCCGCTCTCCCAGCCCGGGTAAAGACCTGCTCGCCTTCTTTGCACTGATGGCGCCGTCCTGCTGAGTAATGGGAGGAAGTCAGCATGTAATGCTTCTTTGGGGCCTTCATTTAGTTTGCACTCAGCCGCGACCAAATCTACACAAGAGTAATGTTGCTTTTAGGTAAAGATGCAGCACTTTTAAAGATATCCTATTATTGCGGACCATAGGGCGCACCGGATTAAAAGGGGCACTGCCGATGAGCGGGTCTAGTCAGGTCTTTTTTCATACAAAAGGCGCACCGGATTATAAGGCGCATTTAAAGGAGTCATGTTATGATTTTTTTTTCTAAATGTAAAAGACTTCTTTGTGGTCTATATCAGATCAAATCTTGAATATATGATTGAATGTGATTTTGGTTTTAATCTGTAACATGATTTCTTACATTTCGAAAACATTAGCCTATTTCATATTTCATTAATTGCTAATTATATCACAAACTTTAAAAAAATAACTGCAGCTTCTTGCTATTCGGATTTGACTGTTAATTGGAAAGCTCTAATATTTAATTATTATTATATATAATATATAGTTATTATTATATATAATATTTAATTTATTTTTCATATTTATGTTATTTATTTTAATTTTACTTTTATTATATATTGACCATAATAAATGTGGTATAAATGGTCTGTATTTGTCTTGTGATTTGTCTTAAATAATAACAATAGTAATAATATTTTTGACTGACAAAAAATTGCCAGTAAGAAATTATTGGTATCGGTATCGGTATCGATGAAAATGCAAGAAAAAGTATCGGTATCGTATCGAATCCTAAAAGTGTGGTATCGCCCATCCCTAGTCAATGCTTGAAAATTTGTCCCACTGACCGGGGTGGCGAGGGGTAGTAAAAAAAAAAAAAAAAACTTTTTTTTTTTTTTTTTTTTTTTGTGTCATAAAGAAATACAATCATTGTGCTTACGGACTGTATCCCTGCAGACTGTATTGGTTTATATTGATATATAATGCATATATTGTGTTTTTTATGTTGATTTAATTTGGGGAGAAAAAAAAAATAAAATTTTTTTTTTTTTTTTTGTCCTAAAGAAATACAATCATTGTGCTTACGGACTGTATCCCTGTAGACTGTATTGGTTTATATTGATAAATAATGTATATATTGTGTTTTTATGTTGATTTAATTTGAAGAAAAAAAAAAAAAAAAAAAATTTTTTTTTTTTTTTTTTTTTTTTTTTTTGTGCGGTACCAGTCGGTCCACGGACGGGTACCGGGCCGTGGTTGGGGACCACTGGTCTACATAACATGTAATAGTGTAATTAGTGTCTGGCTTTCATTTGCTGCATCTTTTCTCCTGATTCTGTGGTGTCTTCTCTTGACCCGGCAGCCCACCAACCCTTCCATCCCTGCTCGCTTCTTGACATCGGGCAGTTGGGACGTCACCTCGCTCTGCGCCCTGGACGACAAGGCCGGAAAAATGTATGATGATTTTTGTATTTTTTGTATTTTTTTTTATTTATTGAGGGAGGATTTCACTTCACCTTCAAGCGTTCGGAGGCCAAAAGCCGGCATGTGATTACTTTACTCGTGCTTGAGTGAAGATTATCGCTTAGGCAAGAGATTGATTCCAGGATGAGGATCAAGGAAAGAATAATACATGATGTCAGTCTCTACTCTCTTATTTTTACAAGTTAAAAAAAATTCCCAGAATTCCAGGTTTTCCCGTTACATTTTTCCCATTCAAAATAAATTGGCCATTTTTCAAGCTTCCACCATTTCCACATTTTTCAACCGGTTCAAACCATTCCACCTTCAACACATTCCATTCATCCTGGACATTCCAAGTTAAAAAGTTGCAGAATTCCCAAAAAGTCCCAGATTTCCCAGAATTCCAGGTTTTCCGGGA
This sequence comes from Entelurus aequoreus, assembly GCF_033978785.1. Lineage (NCBI taxonomy): Eukaryota > Metazoa > Chordata > Actinopteri > Syngnathiformes > Syngnathidae > Entelurus > Entelurus aequoreus. The sequence goes on along the minus strand of NC_084737.1, from coordinate 7,538,343 downwards.
CATTTTTCCCATTCAAAAATGAATTGGCCATTTTTCGAGCTTCCACCATTTCCACATTTTTCAACCAGTTCAAACCATTCCACACATCCTGGACATTCAAACAATTATTTTTCCAAGTTAAAAGAAAATTCCCAGATTTCCCAGAATTCCAGGTTTTCCGGGACATTTTTCCCAGTCAAAATGAATTGGCCATTTTTCAAGCTATATATATATATACATATATATATATATATATATATATATATATATATATATATATATATATATATATATATATATATATATATATATATATGTGTGTGTGTGTGTGTGTGTGTGTGTGTGTGTATATATATATATATATATATATATATATATATATATATATATATATATATATATATATATATATATATATATATATATATATATATATATGTGTGTGTGTGTGTGTGTGTGTGTGTGTATATATATATATATATATATATATATATATATATATATATATATATATATATATATATAGCTTGAAAAAATGGCCAATTCATTATATATATATATATATACAATATATATAGTATATATAGCTTGAAAAATGGCCAATTCATTTTTTACATATATATATATATATATATATATATATATATATATATATATATATATATATATATATATATATATATATATATATATATATATATATATATATATATATATATATATATATATATATATATATATATATATATATATATATATATATATATATATATATATATATATATATATATATATATATATATATATATATATATATATATATATATATATATATATATATATATATATATATATATATATATATATACACAGTATATATATATACACAGTATATATAGCTTGGAAAATGGACAATTCATTTTATATATATATATATATATATATATATATATATATATATATATATATATATATATATATATATATATATATATATATATATATATATATTTCAATGATGTTGGGACACTATGGAACTGCGTTGGCAGTTTTCGTATCTGTACTTGCGTACTTTAGTACTTTTGCTTAGCATGCTAGCTGCGAGCATTCTAGCTAATGGCATTATTAGCATTTTCCTTTAGCATAGCCCTAAAGCCCAAAGCCCTAAAGCCTTGTGGTTAGTGTCCGCCCTGAGACTAGGAGGTTGTGAGTTCTAACCCCTGGCCGAGTCATGCCAAAGACTACAAAAAATGGGACCCATTGCCTCCCTGCTTGGTTTTATTGATTATTGACTATTTTATTGATTATGGGACAAGCAGTAGAAAATGGATGGATGGTACTTTTTCGTCACTTATTGTTTGTCTTTGGTACACTAATGTGTATATTTTAGGCCATTGGTTCTTTGTTTTATTTTTGCAAAAATATATACATCTATTTTTATATTGCTCTTTTTGTCAGGTTCAAACACTGATGACATCTATTAAACAAGACTAGAAGCAAGGAATTAAACAGAGACAGAATTAAATTTGGCTCTATTGAGGAGAGACGTCTGGCCTGTACTCTTTGCACAGTCTCACCACGCTCTTTTATTTGGACTTTCCCTGATTACATGGCAACAGCTGTTTCTAAGGGACGAGGGGTCGTAAACAGCCATCGCCTTTGATTACAACCGTCCAAAGAAAAGGTCGCCTTGAGGGGAGTCCGGCCCTGCTTCCTCTCCGCTTTGTAGTTCTTGGGTCAAGACCAAATCTTTCTGTGGATTACAATAGAAGGAAGAAACAGAACACCTTCATGTTGCTTCCCATCCTACACAGTGGAGTTTTACAAGCCTTTTTTCTTGGTAGGATCATCAAAGACAGCTTTTGTCTGCTCGCCGGGAACTCATTGAAACACAAAGTTATGTGATAACTTAGATACAATTATTCTGACACTTTTTATCTTTGGTATGAACATTTGTATGTAAACTCGAAGTTATTGTTTTGGGGGTTTTTTTTGTTTCTTTGTTGTTGCTATTTTTGTATTACAACATTTTATTATTTGATCATGTTGTACTGGACCCCAGGAAGAATAGTCTCCACTGCGGTGTGGACTAATGGGGATCCCTAATAAACTCAACTAAACTAAACTCAGCATCAAGGGTTGGAATTGGGGGGTTAAATCACCAAAAATGATTCCCACCGCTGCTGCTCACTGCTCCCCTCACCTCCCAGGGGGGTAAACATGGGGATGAGTCGAATGCAGAGGACAAATATCACCACATCTAGTGTTACTATTGTTGGTACTTTAACTTTAACTTTTAAAAGACAATAATTTTTCAGTTATTATTGTAATTATTGCTCTTTTTCTCCCTATCAGCTACTTCTTGAGTACGGAGGAATCCAAACAAAGACGGCACCTTTACAGGTAACAAAAACAATAATGGCATGGCCTCTTCATATACTTAGCATCCAATCAGGTTAATTGCGGTAAGCATCAAGGGTTGGAATTGGGGGTTAAATCACCAAAAATGGTTCCCGGGCGCGGCCACTGCTGCTGCTCACTGCTCCCCTCACCTCCCAGGGGGTGATCAAGGGTGATGGGTCAAATGCAGGGAATAATTTCGCCACACCTAGTGTGTGTGTGTGACAATCATTGGTACTTTAACTTAATAGCAAGGGAATCTCAATATTTTTGGAATGATGCTTTACTGTATGTCCCTGAACGCCTCTCCTGTCCTTCCCCAAGCGTGGATGTGGATGGTGCGTTCGAGCGCCAGTGCATCACCTGTCACCTCCTGGACGAGTGCCACTTCTTCGACGCACTTTTCAGCCCCAACCGCACGCACGTCGCCCTCCGATGCCTGGGTAAAAAGGTCACACGTGCTACGGTGTTAGAATCGGGTCAAAAGTGGCTTTAAACGTCTCTTTTGTATCATTTCTGCAGGCCCGGGGATTCCCAAAGTGACGGTCCACAGCATCCAGGACCCCTACAGTGAGTTCCACACTTTTATTTGCAAACATCACAAACCTTTCTCTGGCATTTGCGGCCTGCGGTTGGAGTTTTGTTGATGTATATATCTCCATATATATGTATATATATGGATCTAGGGTTGTACAGTATACCGGTACTAGTATAGTACCAGTATACTAATTAATCATATTCAATACTATACTGCCTCTAAAAAGTACCGGTCCCCGCCCACCCTTTTTTTTTTTAACAGGCATGACAGCGCGTCATCACGTCATGACATTGCTGGTTTTGCGAGCAGAGGAGCATGTTCGGCAGCGCGCACACACAGAGTACTTACAAGCAGACACAGTGTGTAGACAGAAAAGGGAGAACGAACGCATTTTGGTCTAAAAAGTAAAGATAACAATAATAATAATAATAATAATAATAATAATAATAATAATAATAATAGATTTTATTTGTAAAAATTAAAAAAAGCACTTTACATTGAGTAAACAACCTCAAAGTGGTACAGTGTATTAAAACAAAAATAAAAAATAAAAAAGATAATAAAAATAAAAACTAGAACAGCCTAATAGCTAGAACTAGTATGCATATATCTTTAAAAAAAAAAAAAGGCTTTTTTAAAAAGAAGGGTTTTTAAGCCTTTTTTAAAAGCATTCACAGTCTGTGGTGCCCTCAGGTGGTCAGGGAGAGCGTTCCACAGACCCGTTGTTCGTAGCTTTGTCCTCGGGAGGTTGGAGGAGGTTAGCCTGTCCGGAGCGGAAAAGATAAAGGTGGAGTTATAACACCGAAACGCCCTCAGGAAGAGGTGCTTTAAGACATACCAAGTACAAGACAAATAAAGTAAGTTTCTTACAGGTAGCATTATCACTGGAGGATGAGGAATAGCTAAACATGCGTCACTACACACCGTAGGAGGATACAATAGCTCACCGCCGCCACAATGTAAACAAACGCCGTGGGTGGATCTACACCTGACATCCACTGTAATGATACCAAGTACAAGACAAATAAAGTAAGTTTCTTACAAGTAGCATTATCACTGGATGACGAGGAATAGCTAAACATGCTTCACTACACACCGTAGGAGGATACACTAGCTCACCGGCGTCACAATGTAAACAAACGCCTTGGGTGGATCTACACCTGGCATCCACTGTAATGATACCAAGTACAGGAGCGTATCTAGTCGATACTGCTATGATTACATCGATATTTTTTAGCATTACAAATCTTTTTTCGTTCTTTCAAAATGTATCTTATGTTTATAAACTCAGGAAATACGTGCCTGGACACATGAGGACTTTGAATATGACCAATGTATGACAACTACTTGGTATCGGATCGATACCTAAATGTGTGGTATCACCCAAAACTAATGTAAAGTATCAAAGAAGAGAAGAATAAGTGATTATTACATTTTAACAGAATTGTCGATAGAACATGTTGAAACAGAAAATAAGCAAATATGAACAGTAAATGAACAAGTGGACTAATAATCAATTTTTACAGTTTGTCCTTTATAATGTAGACAAATAATAGGTGTATAAATGACACAATATGTTACTGCATACATCAGCAGACTAATTAGGAGTCTTTGTTTGTTTACTTACTACTAAAAGACAAGTTGTCTAGTATGTTCACTATTTTATTTAAGGACAAACTTGCAATAATAAACATATGTTTCATGTACCCTAAGATTTTTTTGTTAAAATAAACACAATAATGACATTTTTTGTGGTCCCTTTTATTTCGGAAAGTACCGAAAAATATCGAAATACACTTTGGTACCGGTACCAGTACTAAAATATTGGTATCGGAACAACACTAGCTCAAACTATACATACGAAATAAGTGTCTTTAATTGAACAATATTGCAGTCTAAAACACGACATTTGTCAATATATCAAATAATATTTAATACAGATACAAAGGCGGCAGCGTAGTAAAATTGTGTTCAGTAACAACCGTGTCTGCGCCACTCCAGTTATTATGTCATGATCCTAATTAATAATTGGGGTCACTTAATTTTGCCAAAAATAAATAAATAATAATAATAATTACCACTCCTCTTCAACTTAAAGACAACATTAGTCATTTTCGGACGGTGAATAATAAATAGGTTAGTTTTTTTTGTTGTTTGTTTGACTAATTCCACTTGATCAAACCTTTCCTAACGTTACACTCGACAAAATATTACAAGCACAGTATGTGTAATTTTTGCTGATATCGTATCGAATTAATAATAATAATATTAATAATACATTTTAGTTGATATAACGCTCTCCCTGACCACCTGAGGGCACCACAGACTGTGGATGCTTTTTAAAAAAAAGGCTTAAAAACCCTTCTCTTTGAGACACTTGTGATTTAGGGCTATATAAATAAACATTGATTGATTCTTTTTAAAAAAGCTTTTTTTTTTTTTAGATATATGCATACTAGTTCTAGCTATTAAGCTGTTCTAGTTTTTATTTTTTATTTATTTGTATTATCTTTTTATTTATTTATTTATTTTTTTTAATACACTGTAGCACTTTGAGGTTGTTTACTCAATGTAAAGTGCTTTTTACAAATAAAATCTATTATTATTATTATAATTTTCAGAGTACTCAAAGACACTTTACAGGATAAAAAGTTAAAATATAAAACAATTCAAAGTAATAATATAAAACACAGGAAATATAAAAGCAGTACATTTTAAAATACATAATAATACTGGACATTTACAAGACGGGACATTTTTCAGGAGATTACTATCAGTATCGACTCCAATATCGGTATCGTATAAGAATAATAATGGCACCTATGATACAAAGCTGACACAAAGTGGTATCTTTAAATATATATCATTTCTGTATTGAGCATGTTTTACAAAATAAAAAAATAAATGGCCCCCGCATGCTTTGACATGGTAAAAAAAAGTTTGGACACCCCTCATATATATTATCCTGAATATGCCAGATAACATCATTTTTTTCCCTAATTGGGTTTTAGATTTTCCAGATTGGGACATTTTTTGGCAAATTTTTGGTTAATTTTTGGCCAGTTTGTACTGTAATAATAATAATAATAATAATAATAACAATAATTTGTAACGCACTTTACATTTGTTAAAATCTCAAAGTTATACAAAGTATAAAAAAAAAATTAAAAAAATAGAAAGTTACAATATATAATAGAAAATTAAAATAGAAATGAAAACATGAAAAACACTAGATAAAACAGAAACATAGATAAAAATAGAAATAAAAGTTTGAAAGCACTGGATAAAACAGATATCAATCAATCAATCAATCAATGCTTATTTATATAGCCCTAAATCACAAGTGTCTCAAAGGGCTGCACAAGCCACAACGACATCCCATAGATAGGCAAGCAATGTATTTAAAAACAAGAAGGCAGTGAACTGGTAACATTGTCAAGTACCTACCTAAATCCTGCAGAGGCCGCTATAAACAACCAAAGCATCATAGACTTTTGCGTTGACATCATTAGAACAACACTGCCCCCTGTCGGTACCTCTGAGCCCTCAGCACATGAATGATCATGATCATTTTTAAGCATTTTAAAAAATGCTTAAAAACCCTTCTTTTTTAAAAAGCCTTTTTTTTAGATATATGCATACTAGTTTTAGCTATTTGGCTGTTGTAGTTTTTATTTTTATTTTTATTTTTTTTATTATCTTTTTATGTAATTTATTTTTTTTATTATTATTTTTTTAATATACTGTAGCACAGGGGTCACCAACGCGGTGCCCGCGGGCACCAGGTAGCCCGTAAGGACCAGATGAGTAGCCCGCTGGCCTGTTCTAAAAATAGCTCAAATAGCAGCACTTACCAGTGAGCTGCCTCTATTTTTTACATTTTATTTATTTACTAGCAAGCTGGTCTCGCTTTGCCCGACATTTTTAATTCTAAGAGAGACAAAACTCAAATAGAATTTGAAAACCCAAGAAAATATTTTAAAGACTTGGTCTTCACTTGTTTAAATAAATTCTTTTTTTTTTTTACTTTGCTTCTTATAACTTTCAGAAAGACAATTTTAGAGAAAAAATACAACCTTAAAATGATTTTAGGATTTTTAAACACATATACCTTTTTACCTTTTAAATTCGTTCCTCTTCTTTCCTGACAATTTAAATCAATGTTCAAGTAAATTTACTTTTTTTATTGTAAAGAATAATAAATACATTTTAATTTAATTCTTCCTTTTAGCTTCTGTTTTTTCGACGAAGAATATTTGTGAAATATTTCTTCAAACTTATTATGATTAAAATTATTCTGGCAAATCTATAAAATCTGTAGAATCAAATTTAAATCTTATTTCAAAGTCTTTTGAATTTCTTTTAAAATTTTTGTTCAGGAAAATCTAGAAGAAATAACGATTTGTCTTTGTTAGAAATATAGCTTGGTCCAATTTGTTATATATTCTAACAAAGTGCAGATTGGATTTTAACCTATTTAAAACATGTCATCAAAATTCTAAAATTAATCTTAATCAGGAAAAATTACTAATGATGTTCCATAAATTATTTTTTTAATTTTTTCAAAAAGATTCGAATTAGCTAGTTTTTCTCTTCTTTTTTTTCGGTTGAATTTTGAATTTTAAAGAGTCGAAATTGAAGATAAACTATGTTTCAAAATTTAATTGTCATTTTTTTTTGTGTTTTCTCCTCTTTTAAACCGTTCAATTAAGTGTAAATATCATTAATTATTAATAATAACATAGAGTTAAAGGTAAATTGAGCAAATTGGCTATTTCTGGCAATTAATTTAAGTGTTTTTAAACTGGTAGCCCTTCGCATTAATCAGTACCCAAGAAGTAGCTCTTGGTTTCAAAAAGGTTGGTGACCCCTGCTGTAGCACTTTGAGTTTGTTTACTCAATGTAAAGTGCTTTTTACAAATAAAATCTATTATTATTATTATTATTATTATTATTATGATCATGGTGTGTTTCTCTTGTAGGATACGTGGTCCTGGAGGACAACAGCCCCCTGTCCAAAGCCCTGGAGGACAAACATCTCCCCGAAACTCTGTTCAGGACATTTTCAACTGACAGCCACGGTACGACAACTTCTCTCGCATGAAGACTACTCGGTGGTATTCTCTCTCACAGTACTTAGTCGTCGCCACGTCTCCTGCATCACAATTATAGTAATATTTCATTGTTCTAGTCCAGGGGTCGGCATCCCAAAACATTGAAAGAGCCATGTTGGACCAAAAATACAAAAAACAAGTCTGTCTGGAGCCGCAAAAAATTAAAAGCCGTATATAAGTCTTATAATGAAGGCAACACGTAATGATGTAAGTGTCTATATTAGCTATAAAAGCCTACTATCAAAATAACTATGTGTCGCAGGCTCAAGCAAATCTTCGTTGACAGAAATGTTGAAATGTAATATTTATTCTACACACTTTTACATTAGAAAACATTAGTAAATTAGTAACATTAGTAAATAGCATGTTAGCATTGATTAGCTTGCAGTCATGCACTGACCAAATTGATTGATTGAAACTTTTATTAGTAGATTGCACAGTGCAGTACATATTGCGTACAATTGACCACTAAATGGTAACACCCGGATAAGTTTTTCAACTTGTTTAAGTCGGGGTCCACGTAATCAATTCATGGCAAATATGCCTGATTAGCACTCCAACAAGTCAATAACGTCAACAAAGCTCACCTTTGTGCATTCACACACAGTATAAAACGTTTGGTGGACAAAATGAGACAGAGGAGTGGAATATTTTACATGTAAACAAACTGTTGCGTCACAGTCCACACTATGGTGAGTTCAAGAACCGCCGAAACTAGTAGGACAAAACGATGTTCACCAAATACTCTCATCAGTGCAGCATACACACAAACATATTAAACACTGGGCTTTTGAACAATTGTGAAGGTTTGTGTCATGTTTGTCCTCAAACAAAAAACATACTAAAATAAAAAAAATATTTTGGCAATATAGTAGTTTTTCAGGAGTTGGGCTTGGCCCCTTAGTTCCAGTGAAAGAAACATTGAATGCTCCAGGATACCAAAACTTTTTGGACAATTCCATGCTCCCAACCTGGTAGGAACAGTTTGGAGCGGGCCCCTTCCTCTTCCAACATGACTGTGCACCAGAGCACAAACCAAGGTCCATAAAAACATGGATGACAGAGTCTGGTGTGGATGAACTTGACTGGCCTGCACAGAGTCCTGACCTGAACCCAATAGAACACCTTTGGGATGAATTAGAACGGAGACTGAGAGCCAGACCTCACCAATGAATGGTGGAAAATTCCTATAAACACAGTCCGCAACCTTGTGGACAGCCTTCCCAGAAGAGTTGAAGCTGTAATAGCTGCAAAAGGTCATATTGAACCCTATGGGTAAGGAATGGGATGGCACTTCAAGTTCATATGTGAGTCAAGGCAGGTGGCCAAATACTTTTGGCGACATAGTGTATGTTTATATATATGGTGACCACAGATTTAGAGTCTCCTGGGTGTTTAACATGAGGGTCAGTGTCTTTCAATGAGTATGACTAACACGTTTTGTTTGCTTGTGGCCCTGCCAGCCTTTCCTGTCCTTTCTCTGCTTTGTGTTGCCAATGAAACACCACTTTGTTGGCAAACTTACTATGCTAACTGTCAGGTTCAAACACTGATGACATCTATTAAACAAGACAAGAAGCAAGGAATCCAACACAGACAGAATTAAATTTGGCTCAGTGAGGAGAAACACGTGCATCTGTACCCTGGTACAGTGTCACTAGGCTCTGACCAAAGATAATAATAATAATAATAATAATAGATTTTATTTGTAAAAAGCACTTTGTATTGAGCAAACAACCTCAAAGTGCTACGGTGTTTTGAAAAAATAATAATAAAAAAATAATTAATAAAAATAGAACAGTCTAATAGCTAGAACTAGTATGCATATATCTATAAAAATGTTTTTTTTTTAAAGAAGGGTTTTTAAGCCTTTTTTAAAAGCATCCACAGTCTGTGGTGCCCTCAGGTGGTCAGGGAGAGCATTCCACAGACTGGGAGCGGCGGAGCAGAAAGCCCGGTCTCCCATTGTTCGTAGCTTTGTCCTCTGAGGTTGGAGGAGGTTAGCCTGTCCGGAGCGGAGGTGTCCTGTGGAGGATTTGGGGGTGAGTAGTTCTTTGAGGTAGAGGGGGGCATTTCCATGGAGGCACTGGTGGGTTAGTAGGGAGACTTTGTATTCAATCCTGAGTGGAACAGGAAGCCAGTGAAGGGATTTGAGAATTGGTGTGATGTGGTCGTATTTCCGCACTGTCATCAGGAGATTGTACGCCTCCTCTTTTATAGTGGCCTAGTGGTTAGAGTGAAGATCGGTAGGTTGTGAGTTCAAACCCCGGCCGGGTCATACCAAAGACTATAAAAATGGGACCCATTACCTCCCTGCTTGGCACTCAGCATCAAGGGTTGGAATTGGGGGTTAAATCACCAAAAATGATTCCCGGGCGCGGCTACGCTGCTGCCCACTGCTCCCCTCACCTCCCAGGGGGTGATCAAGGGGATGGGTCAAATGCAGAAGACAAATTTCACCACACCTAGTGTGTGTGTGACAATCATTGGTACGTTAACTTTAACTTGAACTTTAACTTATTTGGACTGTCCCTGATTACATGGCAACAGCTGTTTCTAAGGGACGGGGGTCGTAAACAGCCATCGCCCTTGATTACAAAACAGTTCAAAGAAAAGGTCGGTTCAAAGAAAAGGTCGTAAAAGAGTTCAAAGAAAAGGTCCCTGGAGGGGAGTCAGGTCCTGCTTCCTCTGCGCTTTGTAGCTCTCGGGTCAAGACAATATATTTCTGTGGATTACAATACATCAAAGAAACAGAACACCTTCATGTTGCTTCCCATCCTACACAGTGGAGTTTTACAAGCCTTCTTCTTGGTAGGATCAAAGACAGCTTTTGTCCTCTCGCCGGGAACTCATTGACACACAAAGTTTTGTGATAACTTAGATACAATTATTCTGACACTAACCATGCTAGTTTAAGCCTTTTTATGTCTACTTTAAAAACAGTTAAGAGTCTCCTGTGGAACTAAACAGTTTTTTGAAGTAAAAGACAACTTAGTTTTGAATAAACCAAACGTATGTTTTGTAAACATCAAAGACAATCGAGTCTTTTTAACTCCGCTTTTTCTAACGATCTCACTGGTTTGCTTTCCTCAGACGTGCACCTGAAGCTATCTTTGCCTCGAGGTTACGAGGCCAACTTGCATCCCTTGCTGGTCATTGTGTAAGTAGACGCCCACACTTGCCCGTGTGACCTTCAGGCCTTCAGCTGTCAAAAGTCTTCAAGCCGGTCTCATCTGTCCTGTCCCCGTCAGAGACGGCCTTCCTGGTCGCGAATCTGTGACAGAGGAGTTCTCTCTGGGCTGGCCTCAGGTCCTCTCCGGCGTCCACGGCGTGGCGTTGGCCTGGGTGGACAGCAGGAGCGGGGCGGGCCGCGGGCAGAAGGTCGCCACCGCCGCCAGTAAGCTCGGCCTGCTTCACGTCAGAGATCACTTGGAAGTGGTGGAGTGCGTACCACAGCGACAACACGCCTGACCATGATCACTGTGAGAAACTGATCCTGACTTTTGCAGGTTCTTGAGGAAGCTGCCCTACATTGATGACCGCCGCATGGCCCTCTATGGCAAGGTTCATTCTCTTTTTAAATCATATTATTTCTTTACATTGTCTATATCAGGGGTGCCCACACTTTTTCAGCAGGCGAGCTACTTTTTAAATGACCAAGTGTCAGGTTCAAACACTGATGACTAGGGATGATGTTCGAAACCGGTTCTCTCGGTTGTTCGATAACAAAAGAACCAAGTCCATGGACTCGAATCCCTTTTTGAGAACCGGTTCCCGTTATCAAGGCCACTATAGTAAAGAAAAAGAGTTGGTTCTTTATTCGAATCCCTGGGAACGAATCCCGTCCCACAGGGCATTTCCTGTTATGTTATGCCCATTTGATTTGATTGTAGACTCTTATTGACACCTTGTGGCGATATGAAAATACTACGCGTCATTAGTTTGGGCACTTCCGGGTTGGCGACGTCAGTTCAGTTCATGAGACAATTGAGACAAGTTGTGTTAGCTCTTACAAGCCTTGGAAACGATAAGTCTGTAAGTAAACTGTTTAACTTGTTTATTTAAAGGCCTACTGAAATGATTTTTTTTTTAATTTAAACGGGAATAACAGATCCATTCTATGTGTCATACTTGATCATTTCGCGATATTGCCATATTTTTGCTGAAAGGATTTAGTAGAGAAAATCGACGATAAAGTTCGCAACTTTTGCTCGTTATAACACTCGTATAAGACTTTTAAAGTCATTTTGATAGTAGGCTAATATAACTAATACAGACACGTACATCATGTGTTGACTTCATTATATCACTTATCGAAGGCTTTTAATTTTTTGCGGCTCCAAGCCGATTTTTTTTTTTTCGGACCAAAATGGCTCTTTCAACATTTTGGGTTGCCAACCCCTGCTCTATACACAACTCTGCCACGAGCAGCACACTGGCTCCATCTAGTGGTATGCCAAAGAATCACTTGATTAAAGGCCTACTGAAATGAATTTTTTTTATTTAAACGGTGATAGCATATCCATTCTATGTGTCATACTTGATCATTTCGCGATATTGCCATATTTTTGCTGAAAGGATGTAGTAGAGAAAATCGACGATAAAGTTCGCAACTTTTGCTCGCTGATTTAAAAAAAGCCTTGCCTGTACCGGAAGTAGCGTGACGTCACAGGAGCTAGTATTCCTCACAATTCCCCGTTGTTTACAATGGAGCGAGAGAGATTCGGACCGAGAAAGTGATGATTACCCCATTAATTTGAGCGAGGATGAAAGATTCGTAGATGAGGAACGTTAAAGTGAAGGACTTGAGAGGCAGTGATGGACGTATCTTTTTTCGCTCTGACCGTAACTTAGGTACAAGCTGGCTCATTGGATTCCACACTCTCCTTTTTCTATTGTGGATCACGGATTTGTATTTTAAACCACCTGGGATACTATATCCTCTTGAAAATGAGAGTCGAGAACGCGAAATGGACATTCAGTGCCTTTTATCTCCACGACAATACATCGGCGAAATGCTTCAGCTACGAGCTAACGTGATAGCATCGTGCTTTAACTGCATATAGAAACAAAAAAAATAAACCCCTGACTGGAAGGATAGATAGAAAATCAACAATACTATTAAAGGCCTACTGAAATGAATTTTTTTTATTTAAACGGGGATAGCAGATCTATTCTATGTGTCATACTTGATCATTTCGCGATATTGCCATATTTTTGCTGAAAGGATTTAGTATAGAACAACGACGATAAAGATTGCAACTTTTGGTATCTGATAAAAAAAAGGCTTGCCCCTACCGGAAGTAGCGTGACGTAGTCAGTTGAACATATACGCAAAGTTCCCTATTGTTTACAATGATGGCCGCATGAAGTGAGAGAGATTCGGACCGAGAAAGCGACAATTTCCCCATTAATTTGAGCGAGGATGAAAGATTTGTGGATGAGTAAAGTGCAAGTGAAGGACTAGTGGGGAGTTGAAGCTATTCAGATAGGGAAGATGCTGTGAGAGCCGGGGGTGACCTGATATTCAGCTGGGAATGACTACAACAGTAAATAAACACAAGACATATATATACTCTATTAGCCACAACACAACCAGGCTTATATTTAATATGCCACAAATTAATCCTGCATAAAAACACCTGCGTGTTTGTTATGCTAGCTCCTAGCTCCTCTGCTAGCTCCTAGCTCCATAGAACACGCCAATACAATTCAAACACCTGATCAACACACACAATCACTCAGCCCAAAAGACCGTTCACCTAACCCAAGGTTCATAAAGCTTATATATTTTTAAAAAGTTACGTACGTGACGCGCACATACGGTCAAGTTATCGAATGTTTAGCAGCCAAGGCTGCATACTCACGGTACCTGATATTCAGCTGGGAATGACTACAACAGTAAATAAACACAAGACATATATATACTCTATTAGCCACAACACAACCAGGCTTATATTTAATATGCCACAAATTAATCCTGCATAATAACACCTGCGTGTTTGTTATGCTAGCTCCTAGCTCCTCTGCTAGCTCCTAGCTCCATAGAACACGCCAATACAATTCAAACACCTGATCAACACACACAATCACTCAGCCCAAAAGACCGTTCACCTAACCCAAGGTTCATAAAGCTTATATATTTTTAAAAAGTTACGTACGTGACGCGCACGTAGGTACGGTATGTGTTATGCTAGCTCCTCTGCTAGCTCCTAGCTCCATAGAACACGCCAATACAATTCAAACACATGATCAACACACACAATCACTCAGCCCAAAAGACCGTTCACCTAACCCAAGGTTCATAAAGCTTATATATTTTAAAAAAGTTACGTACATACGCAAAAAAAAGCCAAAGCTGCATACTCACAGTAGCACGTCTGCGTCTTTGTCATCCAAATCAAAGTAATCCTGGTAAGAGTCTGTGTTGTCCCAGTTCTCTACAGGCGTCTGTGTATCCAAATCAAAAGTCCTCCTGGTTAGAGTCTCTGTTATCCGAGTTCTTCCATCTTGACTGCATCTTTCGGGAATGTAAACAAAGAAGCGCCGGCTGTGTACTGTTGTGGCTGACTACGTTCGAAAAATACGTCCATTTCGCACCGACAACTTTCTTCTTTGCTTGCTTGGCTTCCTTCTCCATAATGCAATGAACATGATTGAAACAGATTCACGAACACAGATGTCCAGAATACTGTGGAATTATGAAATGAAAACAGAGCTTTTTCGTACCGGCTTCAATGTGGAAGGCATACCCGTGTTCGCCGGGCTACGTCACGCGCATACGTCATCCTCAGAGGCGTTTCGAACCGGAAGTTTAGCGGCAAATTTAAAATGTCACTTTATAAGTTAACCCGGCCGTATTGGCATGTGTTATAATGTTAAGATTTCATCATTGATATATAAACTATCAGACTGCGTGGTCGGTAGTAGTGGCTTTCAGTAGGCCTTTAAACCGTGGACATGTAAATACACGGTTAATGCTTTCCAGGCTGGCGAAGGTTAACAATGCTGTGCTAACGACGCCATTGAAGCTAACTTAGCAACCGGACCGCACAGAGCTATGCTAAAAACATTAGCTCTCCACCTACGCCAGCCAGCCCTCATTTGCTCATCAACACCCGTGCTCACCTGCGTTCCAGCGATAGGCAGAAGGACGAAGGACTTCACCCGATGCGTTTGGCGGCCCGGAGACGTAGGAAGTCAAGGTGAGGTCGGCGGCTAGCGCGGCTAGCGCGGCTAGCGCGGCTAGCGCGGCTAGCGCTCCAACAAAGTCCTCCTGGTTGTGTTGCTGTAGTCCGCTGCTAATACACCGATCCCACCTACAACTGTCTTCTTTGCAGCCTTCATTGTTCATTAAACAAATTGCAAAAGATGTCCAGAATACTGTGGAATTATGAAATGAAAACAGAGCTTTTTGTATAGAGGGGGGGGGTTACCCACATATGCGGTCCTCTCCAAGGTTTCTCATAGTCATTCACCGACGTCCCACTGGGGTGAGTTTTTCCTTGCCCGTATGTGGGCTCTGTACCGAGGATGTCGTTGTGGCTTGTACAGCCCTTTGAGACACTTGTGATTTAGGGCTATATAAATAAACATTGATTGATTGATTGATTGATAGGATTCTACGGGGTACCATAACTTCCGTTACTCTGACTTCGTCACGCGCATACGTTATCATACCGCGACGTTTCAGCCGGATATTTCCCGGGAAATTTTAAATGTCACTTTATAAGTTAACCCGGCCGTATTGGCATGTGTTGCAATGTTAAGATTTCATCATTGATATATAAACTATCAGACTGCGTAGTCGCGAGTAGTGGGTTTCAGTAGGCCTTTAACTCAATATTAAGGTGGAAAGTGGTTAAATTTGATACTAAGATGTTTATTGAAAAACGATTTTTGTGCACTGTTTCAATGGATGTTTTGAGGACTTAAAATGGCTGCCAGTCGTGTATTTCCACCATCTAAATAATTTTTTGGAAGAAGGATTGTTGATTGATGACTGTGGTGTTCTTAGTGTCATAGTCTGTGTAGTTAGTATGTTCCAATAGCAGCAGAAGTGCACTTTTTGGAGAGCTGTATTATTTTCAGTTTTGTGCCCAAGGGACTGATTTTATTTAACACTATATTATTATTTATACACCTATAGTGATCACAGAGACAGGTTGCTTTTGTGTTACTGTATATATTTGTTTTTCGGAAAAATACCACTTAATATACTTTGGGTAACAACAGTCAATATGTATTTATTTTATTTTTTTAGGGGGGTAACAGTCAATATTTATTTTTTTATTTTTTTATTTTTTTTTCTTATAAAATAAAAATGAGCTTTTGTTAAACCAAATATTGTGTTTTTTTCCATATACAACAACCTATCTGGATTCGATAAGAGAATCGATAAGGAATCGGTTCGATAAGAGGATTCGATAATGGGCTCGAACTCGATAATTTGTTATCAAACATCATCCCGCTTTTGTGTATATATATATATATATATATATATATATATATATATATATATATATATATATATATATATATATATATATATATATATATATATATATATATATATATATATATATATGTATATATATATATATATATATATATATATATATATATATATATACATATATATATATATATATATATATATATATATATATATATATATATATATATATATATATATAATTTTTATATATTATATTTATATGAACATATATATTTATTTATCATTTATTTTAATTGTATTATGAAAGATACATTTTTATTTATTTTTATTTTAATTGTATTATGAAAGATACGTTTTTTGTTAACATGTTAAAGGTGAAAATACAAGCATGTTTAACACATACAGTATAGATTCGTTTCTTTCATGAAAACAAGAATATAAGTTGGTGTATTACCTGATTGTGATGACTTGCATTGATTGGAATCAGACAGTAGTGATGATAACGTCCACATTTTCAAATGGAGGAGAAAAAAAAGTCCTCCTTTCTGTCCAATACCACATGAAAGGGGTTGCTTTTTGTCGTCTTATTTGTGAACTAAATAACATAGTGACTGAAACAGACAAAGTAATGTATAAATAATGTAAATAACTACATGAACCATCTGTGGCTGTGAAGTGAACACTAGTAAGGTTGTAAATACTGTATAGAGTAGGCTAACCCATGTGGTTCCTGTGGATGTGAACATAATTACTGTAGTGACTAAATAACATAGTGACTGAAACAGACAAAGTAATGTATAAGTAATGTCAATAACTAGATGACCCATCTGTGGCTGTGAAGTGAACACTAGTAAGGTTGTAAATACTGTGTAGAGTAGGCTAACCCATGTGGTTCCTGTGGATGTGAACATAATTACTGTAGTGACTAAATAACATAGTGACTGAAACAGACAGTGATTCATTTGGACGAATGGGCTATGTTTTTATGTCAACTCTGTTGATCATTTTTACATTCTTTAAACACTAAAACATCTTTAAATGGTGCTTTTTTTTGCTAATTTTTGCATGTTCAATTGCTGAAAAACCAGGAGTTTCGGGGGGAGGTTGGACCTGGCTGGAGACCTGTGGCCCGCAGACCCCCGGCTTATTTTCAGTCTTTTTCATTAAATTCAAATTACATGCCTGGCTGGCGATCGACTGACACACACTCTGCTATCGACCTAATGGGCACCCCTGTTCTATATGTTTGTATTATTTGATATTTGAATACAGACTATATTATTTAATGAATATTATTATCACTCACATTCATACCTTATTGAAGTTCATGTTGTTTTTCCCCACAGGCCTTTGGTGGATACCTAACTCTGAAAATGCTAACAGCAACAGAGAAGCTCTTCCAGTGCGCAGCTGCTGTGGCCCCAATAACAGACTTCAGACTTTATAGTGAGTCTATTCATCCACTTATTCACCTACTTTTATATTTACAGTAAATCATTATAAATCCACTTAACTAGCAAACTATGGCTCCACCAATGTAGCAACTTATCTGCATTTCTTTAATACTGCTTTGCGGTAGCAACCTAGTTATTGATCTACCCACCAACCTACCTACCTTGTAAGATACCGGCCGACCGACTTATCAACCTTCCCGTCTACCTACAAAACTACTAACCAACCTCACTCCCTCCCTCTTAACCGACCAATCTGTCTACCAATCTACCAAACTAATTGTTGATCCACCGACCTGTTAACCTAATTATTTATACACTTAACTACCTACTTACCTAATAAAATTTGATCCATTCCTACAGACCAAATCTTACTACATAATTAAGTATTTATTTAGCTAACTATTGACTTACAAACCAGCCTACCAAACTAAAGTGACCCACCTATCTAGTATCTACCTACCGTACTATTTAGCTAACTACTGACTGACCAACCTGCCTACTAAGTTAAATACCTATCTAACTACCAAACTACTCACCCATCTAACTACTCATTAACCTACCTACTGACTTAGCAATCAACCTACCAACCTGCCTACTTGGCTCTACCTACGATAAACCTCCAATAATTAATGATGTACTTAACTACAGACAAAAAGTATTGACCTACTATCAACCAAACTATTATTCTTTGTATCTCAGTATCTACCAAACCGATCAATATGCCGACCTATTAACCTACTCAATGAGCCACTTTTCGGCCTATCAACCTAGTTATTGAGCCACCTAACTAACTACCAACAACTACCTCAACTGACCAAGCTGCCTAAGTATTAACATACCAATAGACTAAACTATCAACCTTCCCAGCTACCTACCAAGTTGTTGACTAAGCAACCTACATACTTACCTACCAACCTACCTATCTCTCTAGCTGTATACTTAACTGCCTATAAATCAACTCAGTGATCTACTTAATTATTTACCTACAACTACTTCAACCTACCTATGGTACATACTTAAGTATTAAACTACCTATGGACCAAACTATCAACCTTCCTAGCTACCTAACAAACCAACCAATTGACCAACCTATGTACAATACCTCCTTAGCAACATAGTCATTGATCTACCCAACTAAATACTTACCACTGCCTTAACGTACCTACATACCCTAGTATTCTCCCATGTATGGACCAAACCATCAACCTTCCTAGTTACCTAACAAACCAACCAATTGACCAACCTAAGTACAGCACCTCCCTAGCAACATAGTCATTGATCTACCCAACTAACTACCTACTACTACCTTAACGTACCTACATACCCAAGTATTCTCCCCTGTATGGACCAAACTATCAACCTTCCTAGTTACCTAACAAACCAACCAATTGACCAACCTATGTACAGTACCTCCCTAGCAACATAGTCATTGATCTACCCAACTAACTACCTACTACTACCTTAACATACCTGCACACCCAAGTATTCTCCTATGTATGGACCAAACTAACAACCTTCCTAGCTACCTAACAAACCAACCAATTGACCAACCTACGTACAGTACCTCCCTAGCAACAGTGTCATTAATCTACCCAACTAACTACCTACTACTACCTTTATGTACCTACATACCCAAGTATTCTCCCCTGCATGGACCAAACTATCAACCTTCCTAGCTACCTAACAAACCATCAAATTGACCCACCTATGTACAATACCTCCCTAGCAACATAGTCATTGATCTACCAAACTACCTACCTACTACTACCTTAACGTACCCACATACCCAAGTATTCTCCCCTGTATGGACCAAACTAACAACCTTCCTAGCTACCTAACAAACCAACCTACGTACAATACCTCCCTAGCAACATACTCATTGATCTACCCAAATAACTACCTACTAAGACCTCAACGTACCTACATACTCAAGTATTCTCCCATGTATGAACCAAACTATCAACCTTCCTGGCTACCTAATAAACCAACCAATTGACCAACCTACGTACAATACCTTGCTAGCAACATAGTCATTGATCTACCTACTACGACCTTAACGTACCTACATACCCAAGTATTCCCCCATGTATGGACTAAACTATCAACCTTCC
>NC_084737.1:7398289-7513289 GCF_033978785.1 Entelurus aequoreus | reverse complement strand
CTCCTCCGGGGGGGATCCCGAGGCGTTCCCAGGCGTTCCCGGGCTCTTTAACATAAAATTAATTAATTATAATAAAGTTAGGACTTTTTAAAAACTTTTTTCCTTTAAATATAAAAACGTTTCCCCCCAAAATACTACTTTTTAGTCTAAAACTTTAATGTGTAAGAGGCGTCCGAGGTGTGACCTGGGGGCCATTTTTGGCCCGCGGCTCTTTTTTTTATCTGGCACATTTCTAGGGTTGATGTTTGATAAGAAATTATCAAGTTCGAGCCCATTATCGAATCCTCGTATCGAACCGATTCCTTATCGATTCTCTTATAGAATCCAGATAGGTTGTTGTAAATGGAAAAAAACACAATATTTGGTTTAACAAAAGCTCACTTTTATTTTATAAGAAAAAAATAAAATAAAATAAAATAAATAAATATTGACTGTTACCCCCATAAAAAAATAAAATAAATAAATATTGACTGTTGTTACCCAAAGTATATTAAGTGGTATTTTTCAGAAAAACAAATATATACAGTCACACAAAAACAACCTGTCTCTGTGATCACCATAGGTCAGGGGTCGGCAACCCAAAATGTTGAAAGAGCCATATTGGACCAAAAATACAAAAACAAATCTGCCTGGAGCCGCAAAAAATTAAAAGCCATATTACATACAGATAGTGTGTCATGAGATATAAATTGAATTAAGATGACTTAAAGGAAACTAAATGACCTCAAATATACCTACAAATGAGGCATAATGCTGCAATATGTACATACAGCTAGCCTAAATAGCATGTTAGCATCGATTAGCTTGCAGTCATGCAGTGACCAAATATGTCTGATTAGCACTCCACACAAGTCAATAACATCAACAAAACTCACCTTTGTGCATTCACGCACAACGTTAAAAGTTTGGTGGACAAAATGAGACAGAAAAAGAAGTGGCATAAAACACGTCCTAGAAAGTTATACTTGTAAACAAACTACGGTAAGTTCAAGGACCGCCAAAATTAGTAGGACAAAACGGCGCTCGCCAAATACTCAAATCAGTGAAGCATGTTTAATATAAACAGTGCGCTTTATAATAATTAGGGAGGTTTGCGTCATGTTTGTCCTCCTACGGAAACCATATTAAAACAAAAACTTTTTTTTTTTCCTCATCTTTTTCCATTTTTCATACATTTTAAAAAAAGCTCCAGAGAGCCACTAGGGCGGCGCTAAAGAGCCACATGCGGCTCTAGAGCCGCGGGTTGCCGACCCCTGCTATAGGTGAATAGCCATGCCTTGAGGCGTTTTTTCCGGTCCATTATTTTTGCTGCTTGTGTGACATCACAGGAAATGATGTAGCTCAGTCTAATGACTGAGCTATGTCATTTCCTGTGATGTTCCACAGGGCATTTCTTGTGGGACGGGATTCGTTCCTAGGGATTCGAATAAAGAACCAACTCTTTTTCTTTACTATAGTGGCCTCGATAACGGGAACCGGTTCTCAAAAAGGGATTCGAGTCCATGGAATCGGTTATTTTCTTATCGAACGGTTCTTTTCTTATCGAACAACCGGGAGAACCGGTTTCGAACATCATCCCTACACATTTCTCTAAATTGTCCACGGGTGTAAATGTGAGTGTGCATTGTTGTTGTTTTTTATTGTACGTAAACTGGGAGAGGCTCCAGCGCACCCGTGACCCAAAATAATTTGTTGTCAATTTGGACTCAATGCTTAAATGACTAGGTTCTTCTATAATTTCAAAACCCATGAAAATCCATGAAAAGGATTGGGAAATGCTAAGTAGTACATCCTATTTAAAAAGTACAAACACGTGTTTTTTGTTTACATTTGATTGAATATTGGAGGAACATGAAACTGTTTATAGTTTGCTTGATAATCTGATAGATAAGTGAATTGTTAGTCATAGTTGAGCAACTTCAGACTACACGGTCTTGAACGCGCACTGGTGCGCTACTCTTCGTCACGGACGTCGTCCAATGAGCGTCGGAGCCACCACGCCTACACCAATCACATGTATCGACGTCACCAAGCGCTTCCGGCTCATCCTCCAATCACCGTCGAGACTCCATGCGGGCCCGGATCCCTCTTCAACCTTCGGTTGTTCGGAGGGGCACCTTCAAGCGGCACCTTCAGCGGCTCCTTCAAGTGGCTCCGCGGTGCACCGGCAGCGGCTTCCACACCTACGGAGAAGACGCCAGAAGAAAGACTTTACAACACAGACAACCATGTCGTTCCTCACCGTCAGCAGGCTAGCGCCTAAGCTCCTCAACTCAAAGGTAAGAAGACGGGTGGGCCGCCATTGTTAGTTTTTTTTATCTCGGTCTTTTAAGTCGCGAAGCTAAATGCTAGCCGGCTAACGTTAGCCTAGCCGAGCACATTGTGATGCCAGTCACGTTCAGAAAAGTCCCTTATAAGCATTTATTTGACGAACTAATGTATGTTTCAGTGCTTTCAGCTTCGCTTCTTCACCGTATACATCGTCACTGCTTCCTTGTGGAACTGTAATCGAACCATTTTTGTCTTAAATGGAGCTACGTAACGACTTTTGTCAAAGTAATCGACACTTCTACTGAATTAACCGATCAAGTGACTCTAAACTACATTTTTAAAGACCCACAAAATGCTGCAACTCCTTGATAAAAAAGCTCACCCTTTGCCCTGTTGACCTTCACTTTAAAACGTCCCATTACTTGATCTTAGGTCCTAAGATAAGATTAATCAATGTCAACCAATCAATGTTTACTTCCATCCATCCATTTCCTACCGCTTGTCCCCTTTGGGGTCGCTGGACCCAATCAATCAATCAATGTTTATTTATATAGCCCAGTGGTTCTTAACCTTGTTGGAGGTACCGAACCCCACCAGTTTCATATGCGCATTCACCGAACCCTTCTCTAGTGAAAAATAAAATGTATTTTTCTTAATTTAATCTTAACTTATGAATAATAATCATGAAATTATGTTATTATATTATAGAAATACTAAACGATTTATTTTACAAACAGAAAGTTACAGGAATGTACACATGATCCCATGTTTACATCTCATTGTGCAACATTTGAATGTTTTAGTGCAGTGGTTCTTTACCTGGGTTCGATCGAACCCTAGGGGTTCGGTGAGTCGGCCTCAGGGATTCGGCGGAGCCTCCGCCACGGAGGTAAAGACACATCCGACTTATCGTGTAAATAAAAACTTCTCCCTATCGGCGTATTATGGATACCCCCTAACAATGTTCCCTCTAATTTTCCATCTGATTTGCAGGTTGTTTGATTGATCGATTGAAACTTTTACTAGCAGATTGCAAAGGAACATAATACATTATATGAAACAGTACAGTTTACACAGTACAGTACATATTCTATACAATTGACCACTAAATGGTAACACCCGAATACGTTTTTCAACTTGTTTAAGTCGGGGTCCATGTTAATCAATTCATGGTGTAAGGCAGACCTGGGCATTCTGCGGCCCGCGGGCCGCATCCGGCCCTTTGTGCGTCCCTGTCCGGCCCGTGTGAGGCCAATTATAAATTACAATATACATTTAAAAAAGTATCTATGTCGAGTGTGCCATACAACGGTGCTGCTTTTGTTTTGAAAATCGTTATTTGTATTACTTCCGTGTGGACGTATGCCTGTGCGTGATTGTGAGTGATTGTGAACAGCTGCAATCAAATTACAAAATAAAGTTGAAAAAACATCTATGTCGTGCGCGCAATACAACTGTGCTGCTTTTATTTTGAAAAGTATTATTTATGGGCGTGTGTCCGTGTGTAACCTGCGAGTGAAGGTGCACGTGCAGCGACAAGTGATGCACGGTTTACACCCGAGACGCTAAAAAGAGAAAAGTTGATGAAGAATGGCGTGTTTTCAACAAGACATGGACTGCAAAGCAACGTTCCCTCTAAGGTGCGTGCCTGCGCAATTGCGCACTGCTCAAGCGTCCGCTGCGCGCAGCAAATATATGCCGCGCACCAAATCAAATCCCATCTGAATTCTAAACAAAATAAACATATTTATTCTATGTAATTTTGCAATGCAACTTTGAGTGACAGTGACAACAAGCGGCCCTAACGGTGTTCGTGAACACCGTTCAATTGAACACCGTTCAATTGAACACCGTTCAATTATTGTAACGTCTATCGAGATGCTTCGAGGACAGGAATTATATCGATCACTTTATTGAGCAAAACTGTTTATATTCGGACATAACCACACCAAAAACATGAGTAAAACAATTCTATCTCGAAAAACTAGTCATTTTCTGCCGTACAAACCAGGCCAAAACCAACTTGTCATCTGTCACCAACACGCATACCACTAAACCACTGGTGCGTTTATGGCCACACAAAAAGTCGGACAACTCAAACACCACACAAAGTTACACTGTGACTCCTCAGTCATACGTGTGCTTATTTTACTGTCATTTATTATTAATGTTAATTTATTTATATTAGTCATGGAATGCTGTTACACACACTATGTTGAAGTATTACTATTATTATTAATTATTATTATTATTATTTATCTTACGGTATATATCAAAAATAATATTGAGCAAAATTTAATTGAAATATTGTCGATGTGGCCCTCCAGCAGTGCTCGGGTTGCTCATGCGGCCCCCGGTAAAAATTAATTGCCCACCCCTGGTGTAAGGTGTGTAATTTGTTGTGAGTTCATGCACTGTTGGTTTTGTTCTTTGAACAAGGTGATGTTCATGCACGGTTCATTTTGTGCACCAGTAAAAAAACATAACTTTTTCTTGAATTTGATCCAAAAAAACTGTTTTATTTTTCACTAAAGAAGGGGTCGGTAAATGCGCATACAATACTAGTGCACACAGCTCATGAAAAACAATATTTTTTGTTATTGTCATTGTAAGTGGGCCAAAACACTTATATTAGAAAATAATCTCATGGAAATGACTGCTGTCATTTGATTATAATAATAAAAAATGTAACTTGTTATTTAGTCAGGTTTGGGACAGGTGTGGCCACAGTGCATGTGCACGTCTGACGTCGCTCACATGTGCTCCACTGAATGCTCAAGGAGTTTTTACGTTTGCTCACGCATATGGAAAATTAGAGGGAACATTGTTCGGGCTATCCATAATACGTCGATTGGGAGAAGTTTTTATTTACGCGATTAGTCGGGTGTGTCTTGACCTCTGAGGCTCCGCCGCAGAGGAGGGTTCGATCGAACCCAGGTTAAGAACCACTGATATAGCCGTAAATCACAAGTGTCTCAAAGGGCTGCACAAGCCACAACGACATCCTCTGCTCAGATCCCACATCAGGGCAAGAAAAACTCACCCCAGTGGGATGTCGATGTAAATGACTATGAGAAACCTAGGAGAGGACCGCATATGTGGGTACCCCCCCCCCCCCCGCCCCCCCCCTAGGGGAGACCGAAAGCAATGGATGTCGAGTGGGTCTGACATCATATTGTGAAAGTCCAATCCATAGTGGATCTAAGATATTAGTGAAAGTCCAGTCCATACTGGATCTAACACAATAGTGAGAGTCCAGTCCATAGTGGGGCCAGCAGGAAATCATCCCGAGTGGAGACGGGTCAGCAGCACAGAGATGTCCCCAACCGATGCACAGGCGAGCGGTCCACCCCGGGTCCCGACTCTGGACAGCCAGCACTTCATTAATGGCCACCGGATCTGTGTCCCCCCCCCCTCCACAAGCGAGAGGGGGGCAGAAGAGAAATGAAAAGAAACGGCAGATCAACTGGTCTAAAAAGGGGGTCTATTTAAAGGATAGAGTGTACAAATGAGTTTTAAGATGGGACTTAAATGCTTCTACTGAGGTAGCATCTCTAACTGTTACCGGGAGGGCATTCCATAGTACTGGAGCCCCAATAGAAAACGCTCTATAGCCCGCAGACTTTTTTTGGGCTCTGGGAATCACTAATAAGCCGGAGTTCTTTGAACGCAGATTTCTTGCCGGGACATATGGTACAATACAATCGGCAAGATAGGCTGGAGCTAGACTGTGTAGTATTTTATACCTAAGTAGTAAAACCTTAAAGTCACATCTTAAGTGCACAGGAAGCCAGTGCAGCTAAGCCTGTATAGGTATATATAGGTATATATGTATATAAAGGTATATACAGTATAGGCGTAATATGATCAAACTTTCTTGTTCTTGTCAAAAGTCTAGCAGCTGCATTTTGTACCAACTGTATAGACATAGGGAGACCAGAAAATAATACGTTACATCGAGACGAGACGTAACGAACGCATGAATAATAATCTCAGCGTCGCTAGTGGACAAAATGGAACGAATTTTAGCGATATTACGGAGATGAAAGAAGGCCGAGGTATTTCAGCTGCATTTTGTCGGAAGGTGGTGTACACCCTGGACAAGTGGCCACCTCATCGCAGGGCCAGCACAGATAGACAGACAACATTCACACACTAGGGCCAATTTAGTGTTGCCAATCAACCTATCCCCAGGTGCATGTCTTTGGAGGTGGGAGGAAGCCGGAGTACCCGGAGGGAACCCACGCAGTCACGGAGAGAACATGCAAACTCCACACAGAAAGATCCAGAGCCCGGGATTGAACTCAGGACTACTCAGGACCTTCGTATTGTGAGGCACATGCACAAACCCCTGTGCCACCATGTTTACTTGTATAGCCCTAAATCACGAGTGTCTCAAAGGGCTGCTCAAGCCACAATGACATCCTCTGCTCAGATCCCACATCAGGGCAAGAAAAAACTCAACCCAATGGGATGACAATGAGAAACCTTAGCCGGAAAATTATACTCCTGAAGTATAATTTACTTGTTAAATGGAGTATTTTGCCACTACCGACTGTATGTACCCTTTATTTAGTTGAGATCCAACAGTGGTAATGTTTCAGTATAAAGTAATGTATATTCCAATTAGGGCTTGGCGATATATGGAATATACTCGATATATCACAGGTTTGTCTCTGTGCGATATAGAAAATGACTATCGTGATATTGGAGTATACTTTCTCAGGCAGTTGCTTTTAGCTGCGGGCATTACACTACAGGCTCTTCTCACTCTTTCTTGTCTCTCCTTCTCACAGAGACATAAAACAAGCGCACCTTGTTACATACGTCACATACTGTCGCGCGTGCAACGTCATACCCTCTCGTGGAGCAGAGAGGTAGCGGCATAGGTAACGTTAGCTGTGGCGGTAACGGTGCTGGTAACAAACGAAGGATGAATAATTAATTCCCAAGAAAAACAGCACGTGGTCCATCGTCTGAGGGTGGTTTGGCTTCAAGCGGGAAGATGTTGAACGGACAACCGTAATATGTCAAGTATGCGGCAAAAGCGTTGCTACAAAAAGTAGCTTTACTGCTAATTTGTAGCATCATTTGAAAAGTCACCCGCTAGAGAATGAAGAGTGCTTGAAACTCCGCATGTCAACATCTCCGGCCGGTGCCACACCAACAAAATGCCCAAGCAACCGTTTCCAGATCAACACCGTATGACAAAAATAGTCAACAGAAGGAGATAACGTCCGCAGGAACCTACCACATAGCGAAGGACATACACTATTTGATTTC
Source organism: Entelurus aequoreus (assembly GCF_033978785.1). Taxonomy (NCBI): domain Eukaryota; kingdom Metazoa; phylum Chordata; class Actinopteri; order Syngnathiformes; family Syngnathidae; genus Entelurus; species Entelurus aequoreus. Next base: position 7,505,735 of record NC_084737.1, on the reverse strand, counting down.
CTATTATGCAGCTCATTTTTATTTGACACGTATTGAAATATCGTGTGACATCATGCACAAAAGTGCACTTTCTTTGTTTTAAACTATTGTAGTGGCGTTCTGTACAAAAAGTGCACTTTAATTTAGTGTTGTGATAAGTCATCTTAGTGACATCATGCACAAAAGTGCACTAATAGCTTGTTTTAAAATGTCTCTGACAATCTTGCACTTTCTGTTTTGAAATGACATGAATGTTTGTGCCACTGCTTAATAACTGTTTAATAAATACACTTTTGGTGAATTGACTTAGTTGTGGTTTCCCTCTCGGCATGAACGTTTAAAATGAGCATATATTATGTGAACCCGTTCTCAAACAATGGCAATAAAAACTATTCTGATTCTATTAATGCAGTAAGAAGAAGGTTTTAATGTAGACACATAGAATCATCATACTGCTGTGATTATATGCATCAAGTGTTCATTCAAAGCTAAGGCAAAATATCAAGATATTAAAGATTAAAGTATCAATGATTGTCACACACACACTAGATGTGGTGAAATTTGTCCTCTGCATTTGTCCCATCCCCTTGGGGAGCAGTGGGCAGCAGCGGCGCCGCGCCCGGGAATCATTTTGGTGATTTAACCCCCAACTCCAACCCTTTGTTGCTGAGTGCCAAGCAGGGAGGTTATGGGTCCCATTTTTATAGTCTTTGGTATGACTCGGCTGGGAATTGAACTCCAACCTATCGATCTCAGGGCGGACACTCTAACCACTAGGCCACTGAGATATATATGGTGTATCGTGACATGGCCTAAATATATTGAGATATTAATTAAAGGCCATATCGCCCAGCCCTACCCTGAGATGACCACGACCTGGATGAATGAGAACATTCTTAGACACTTAAATTATGGCTTTGTGGTTATCGTGTACGCTAGCAGGGAGAAGTTCTTTGGCTACATTCACGCTCCAATTGAGATTTTTTTTGTCAAATCCTATATTTTTAGTGGCCGTTCACATTACCAAAAGAATGCGATTTCTAATATGAATGCTATCTGACCCGCATGCCGACCTGACATCGCACACGCCTCAGTGTTTACGGAAGTAAACATGGCCTCAGCTCAGTACTGGCCCATTTGTGGCAACTTCAAGGAATTTGTGCAATTTAAGTCAACATTTTCTGACGCGGCCTAGGTAGGATATGACAAATTTGTAATCACACTTTTTACACGGACATGAAAAAAATCTTAATTGACCTGCAGTGTGAACAAGGCCTTTGTTCCTTCATTTTGAATCAAAGGGAAAGGGAACTACAGAGGTAGCGCAATTTTAGAACCATTCGGCTTTAAAGAGGCCCTATTATGCAAAACCAACTTTTTTTACCTATTGGTGCGTTGCATATTCGGGATCTGCATAAGCCCTGAAAATATGAAATCAAACCGTGGAGGCATTGCTCGTACGTGCACATGCATCCTAGGCTGTTGCCGTTTCTAATAGAAAGTAGCGTATAGTTACAATTACACGTTATGTAGACCACAAGGAAGTCTTTTCAATGTGGAAAAAAAAGAATATGACCCCTTTTTCATGCAACAATTTTCGCCGAAAAACATTTCGCTGTTCTATACCGTTGTCTTGTGGTTAGTATGATTACACACAGGCTGGTGATTTAGTCTCTGTGCTTTTTTTAGTTGAGTACGCCTTCAAAATAAACCACCATACAAGCCAAATAAAGTTGTAGCAACCATTAATAGTCCAATCAAAGTCAGTGGCTCCCTTTAGTGTTGGTGTTTCCAGCACACCGCTACAGTAAGTCTAGCCCAGGGGTGCCCACACTTTCTGCAGGCCAGCTACTTTTCAATGGACCAAGTGGAGGGGATCTACCTCATTCATATATATCATTTATATTTATTTATTTATGAACAAGAGGTTTTTGTTAACAAGTTAAATGTGTTTAATGATAATACAAGCATGTTTAACATTCCTTTCTTTCATGAAGACAAGAATATAAGTTGGTGTATTACCTGATTGTGATGACTTGCATTGATTGGAATCAGACAGTAGTGATAACGTCCACATTTTCAAATGGAGGAGAAAAAAAGTCCTCCTTTCTGTCCAATACCCCATGAAAGTGGTTACCTTTGGCCATCTTATTTGTCCAGCTTCCATACTCCTTTTTATACACTTTACAAAAAATACATTGGCGGCAAACTCTGTTTCTTGCTAGCTTGTGCACGCTATCTTTCTGAGACTCTTATTTTGTCGGCGCAGGCAGGATAAAGCAGTGTTTTTATTGTGAAGATAAGAACTGTGCAGTCGGTCTTTAGGCTTTTGACAGCAGGTTCGGTGCGAAAGTCTGTTGAAATAAAAAGTGTTTCTCGCCTTCCTGCCGGTCATTTTTTCTTAATAATGATCTGGCAGCAGCCAGCGTCATCTAACAAGACCCTCGGGTGCCGTGAATGTCAATCAAGTGACCAAAGTGACGTCTTGGTCAAAATTGATGGTCGCTAATTTTTAGGTCTTTTTTAATGCCTGGCTGGCGATGGGCTGACACACCCTCCACCGTCGACTGGTAGCTAGCGATTGACGTAATGCAGTGTTTTTCAACCTTTTTTGAGCCAAGGCACTTTTTTTGCGTTGAAAAAATGCGGAGGCACACCACCAGCAGAAATCATTAAAAAACGAAACTCAGTTGACAGTAAAAAGTCGTTGTCGCAATTGTTGGATATGACTTTAAAGCATAACCAACCATGCATCACTATAGCTCTTGTCTCAAAGTAGGTGTACTGTCACCACCTGTCACATCACGCCGTGACTTATTTTGAGTTTTAGCAATCAAGAATATTTCAGTTGATTTTATCCTTCTTTGTGGGGACATTGTTGATTGTCATGTTCAGATGTACATTGTGGATGTCGTCTTTGCTCCACAGTAAGTCTTTGCTGTCGTCCAGCATTCTGTTTTTGTTTACTTTGTAGCCAGTTCAGTTTTAGTTTCGTTCTGCATAGCCTTCCCTAAGCTTCAATGCCTTTTCTTAGGGGCACTCACCTTTTTGTTTATTTTTGGTTTAAGCATTAGACACCTTTTTACCTGCGCACTGCCTCCCCCGTTTCCGACATCTACAAAGCAATTAGCTACCGGCTGCCACCTACTGATATGGAAGAGTATTACACGGTTACTCTGCCGAGCTCTAGACAGCACCGACACTCAACAACAACACATCATTTGCCGATATAATTACTGGTTTGCAAAAAATATTTTTTAACCCAAATAGGTGAGATTAGATAATCTCCCACGGCACACCAGACTGTATCTGACGGCACACTAGTGTGCCGCGGCACAGTGGTTGAAAAACACTGATGTAATGGGCACCACTGATCTAGCCAAACATTCAAGGGTTAAAATGGTGCCTACCGACTGTCCTATTATCTATAAAAATGTTTTGTATTGACATTTTTTGTTGCGGATTAATTGGAAAAATGATTAACATCTTCAACATACCCTTCGGAATGGATTAACAACGAAAACCGAGGATACAAGATTAGTACCAAAACACGACCGTACCTGTCACTCATGCATATTAAACCACATCTTTTCTCCAAATCAACAAACATTGTCTCACACCGATGGAGAGTCAATATTTATTTTGTTTGTTTTGTAGTGTTGTCTTTGAATCCTTTTTTTTTTTTTACCGCTCTGTCAGTATTTACCGAAATTAGTTGGTCTTTTGTTATTTGTTATTTTTAACCGTCTACAAGCTGCAGTTCTTATCAAGCTTCCACAAAAAAGGGAGAGTGTGCAGATAACCTTTGTCTCACTCACACATGTTTTTAAAACACGTCTTGGGTTCAGTCTTTGCCCCAGTCGGCTGGTTGTTGTTGTAGGTCATGAAGTCTAAAATGTGACTTGAACACCAGATTGTTCACACGCCCAGAGCGAGTGTGGGTTTTAAGCTGAAATAAGGGAAAATGTTACCAGAGAGAAACTAAATGTTAAAAAAAAAGTCTACTTAAACTATCATTTCGCTTTAATTAGTGTTTCTATAGTAAATATCTGGACTGCGTGAAGGTCTATAGTAGGGTTGTACGGTATACCGGTACTAGTATAGTACCGCGGTACTAATGAATCAAAAACGGTACTATACTCTGTTTGTATAGTACCGCCTCGCCATATTTTTTTTAAGGGCATGACCGCGCGTCGTCACGTCGTGACATTACTGGGTTTACGAGCAGAGGAGCATGTTCGGCAGCGCACAATCACGAAGTACTTACAAGCAGACACAGTGTGTAGACAGAAAAGGGAGAACGGACTCATTTTGGCTTAAAAAGTAAAGATAAAGGTGAAGTTATAACACTGAAACACCCTCAGGAAGAGGTGCTTTAACACATGGCTAGCTATTTAGCGGCTAATGTCTATCTGCAGTGTTATAGCTACTTCTAAATCACTAGTCCTTGCCTCCATGGTGACAAATAAAGCGAGTTTCTTACAAGTAGCATTAACACTGGAGGACCAGGAACAGCTAAACATGCTTCACTACACACCGTAGGAGGATACAATAGCTCACCGGCGTCACAATGAAATGTGAATGAAAAATGCCATGGGTGGATCTACACCTGAAATCCGCTGTAATGATACCAAGTACCAGAGCGTATCTAGTCGATACTACAGTGATTAAATCAAGATTTTTTTATCGTCACAAAATCTTTTTTCAAATTCATATATTTATAAACTCAGGAAATACGTCCCTGGACACATGAGAACTTAAATTATGACCAATGTATGATCCTGCAACTACTTGGTATCAGATCGATACCTAAATTTGTGGTATCAGCCAAAACTAATGTAAAGTATCAAACAACAGAAGAATAAGTGATTATTACATTTTAACAGAAGTGTAGATAGAACGTGTTTAAACTGAAAATAAGCAGATATTAACAGTACATGAACAAGTAGATTAATAATCATGTTTTATAGTTTGTCCTTTATAATGTGTACAAAATAATAGGTAGATAAATGACACAATATGTTACTGCATACGTCAGCAGATTAATTAGGAGCCTTTGTTTGTTTACTTACTACTAAAAGACAAGTTGTCTAGTATGTTCACTATTTTATTTAGGACTAAATTGCAATAAGAATCATATGTTTAATGTACCCTAAGATTTTTTGTTAAAATAAAGCCAATAATGCCATTTTTGTGGTCCCCTCTATTTAGAAAAGTATCGAAATACATTTTGGTACCGGTACCAAACCATTGGTATCGGGACAACCCTAATCTATATATTGTATATGCTGATGTAGTTCTGTTGTAGTTGTAAAACCAAAAGGGCTAATATGATTATACGTCCAAATGCCGAATATCAGCATAGATAATCGGTCAATCTCTTGTCTTGAACATAACCCCTGCAATAATAGGAAACACTGCAAATATTTAAACTTCTGTTAGACGCCTGGTATATGTTGCAGAAATGTAAAAACTCCCTCTGTCAGGAAATACCAATGTGGAAACATGTTTAAACACAGCATATCACCGTGTCCTCCCATAAGTGGAGAAGGAATGAGTTGAAACGCTCCATTTTTGAACTTGCGTAATAAGCCCTCTACTGTGTGCACGGACATAACATGCACCTCGTCAGTCATCCCCTAAACCAGTTTGCAGCCATGAGTCATACCGGTTGGACCAGAGCCAACTCTCCCACCGCCTACCTACCCCACCCTGCCACAGTGGCTTTTCAGGGGCAGCATGCAGTGGACGTGATGTTAGTACAACTGCTAAAGGGAAAAAACACAAGCATGTAAACACATCTTGTAGCTTTATACTTGATTACTTGATCAGCTTGATTACTGAGCTGATTTTTATTTCTTTTGAATGGTGACTTGTGTGGCACGTGTATGTACAGTATAACTAGAGTGGCTTTTCTACGCTTCAATGACTTGTTCTAGATTAATCAAACACAAAATGATATTTATTTAAACATGTTGGTGTCACACACCTTTTTAAAATATCAATGCTCCTTGTTTGCGAGCTGGCCTATTGTGTGTGCGTGATGAGTCACCTTCAACTTGAATTTTGGACGACTTATATCATTTTTTCCCCATGAGTGAATGCCCTTTTTTCAACCTTTTTTGAGCGAAAGGCACATTTTTTGCGGTGAAAAAATGCGGAGGCACACCACCAGCAGAAATCATTAAAAACGAAACTCAGTTGACAGTAAAAAGACGTTGTCACAATTGTTGGATATGACTTTAAACCATAACCAAGCATGCATCAATATAGCTCTTGTCTCAAAGTAGGTGTACTGTCACCCCCTGACTTATTTTGACTTTTTTGCTGTTGTCCTGTGTAGTGTTTTAGTTCCTGTCTTGCGCTCCTATTTTGGTGGCATTTTCTCTTTTTTTGGTATTTTCCTGTAGCAGTTTCATGTCTTCCTTTGAGCGATATTTCCCGCATCTACTTTGTTTTAGCAATCAAGAATGTTTCAGTTGTTTTTATCCTTCTTTGTGGGGACATTGTTGATTGTCATGTCATGTTCAGATGTACATTGTGGACGCCGTCTTTGCTCCACAGTAAGTCTTTGCTGTCGTCCAGCATTCTGTTTTTGTTTACTTTGTAGCCATCAGTGTTCTGCATAGCCTTCCCTAAGCTTCAATTACTTTTCTTAGGGGCACTCACCTTTTGTTTATTTTTGGTTTAAGCATTAGACACCTTTTTACCTGCACGCTACCTCCCGCTGTTTCCGACATCCACAAAGCAATTAGCTACCGGCTGCCACCTACTGATATGGAAGAGTATTACACGGTTACTCTGCCAAGCTCTAGACAGCACCGACACTCAACAACAACACATAATTTGCAGACTATAATTACTGCTTTGCAAAACATACACCAGTGTGCCGTGGCACAGTGGTTGAAAAACACTGCTCTAAACCAAACACAAAATGTTGTTTTAAGGATTCATATTTAAATCAGTTGGTGTCACAGCAGTAGTGGTATGGCTATCAATTATTTTAGTAATCAAGTTACCCACTTTCTAGCCTCAATGCAACTTTTAGGGAAAATAGCTGAAATAAACACGTTTTTTTAATGACCTTTCTTCTCTCTTCTTATAAATGCACAAAACATTGGAATGATATGAATATGATAAATTGACTGGTAATGTTTTTAACAATTGTACACATAGATGTTTGAAAATGTACTAATTGGAGGAGTGGTGTTTGATATATGGACGTATAACTAGTTATCATTAGAAGGGCTGTTGGCAACTTGCTCAGTTACATTTTTCAATGCAAAAAATATAGCAAGAACACCATTGGCTTGCTTCTTTTTTCCCAAACACATTTGTATTAAAACTCTATTTTTTTTTTACAATTGCTAAGTTTGTGTTGTAAACATTTTTTACTGCCAAAATGCATCCGTTCTCCCTTTTCTGTCTACACACTGTGTCTGCTTGTAAGTTATCCGTGTGTGTGCGCTGCCGAACATACTCCTCTGCTTGTAAAACCAGCAATGACATGACGTGGCGGGGTTGGGGGGCCGGTACTTTTTAGAGGCAATATAGTGCCGAATATGATTAATTAGTATCGCGGTACTATACTAATACTGGTATAGCGTACAACCCGAGTCAATTCTTATCAAAATGAAAAAAGTGTTGGGATTTTTTTACCAACAGCTCACAATTTAAATGTGAGGTCAGCCTTCAATGGGAACACTTAGTGTCTACTCAATTCACTACAATAGAGATTATATATTAATGAGCTCTGTGCTTCCGTAAAATCAAAATGGTGATTAATTCAAATGCTTTATTAATTGTTGTATTGATGTGCTGTGGAAGTGGTCGTCTGCGATTGATTGGAAACAGATGGACGCTTGACTGTAAATCTGCTTTAATTTTTACGCTCGCCGAACGTTGAAAACTTTTTTTATTTGCTCCAAAAGAAGTGATCATTGTAATTAAAGGGTTTAAACAGACTTATGTAACATAGAAGAGCACGTCATAAATCCTAACATGCGTTTATTATTCTTTCTGTGTCATAGAGCGCAACCTTCTTCATCACGGCTGCCAGAAACACCAGCGCCTCCACAACGGTAAGTTCTCAACAACAACAAAAGCCTACCAAACCGAACGTGCAGACCTTTTTGTGGACTCACCGATCAATACTTAAGTCAAATGTTTACTTAGTTTGTTTAATGAACTTCTGGTCCTATTGAAGCAGTGTTCTATTTTTGGTGTACAGTTGAATTATGGCTCGTATTTCTTCTTTATATATATATTTTGTGTTCTTTGTACAGAATCTGAAGGATGTTCTGTCCGACCTCATCCCTAAAGAACAGAGCAGGATCAAGAACTTTAAACAGCAGTATGGCAAAACCAACATAGGGCAGGTTACTGTGGACATGGTGAGTAAACCTTAAACCCTGACTATACAATACTTCCTTCATGTCCATCATAAAAAAATGATAAAGGTCTCAAATTTTAACCATCTGAACTTTTTCTGCAGTGGGGGTGGAAGCTGAGGTGTGCCACAGGAGGATAGATAGCTTGTAGTAGTCCATAAATAAAGCACTGCCATTTCTCAATACTATTACTTGGTATTACTAAGTAAGTAATGTAGTTCATTTTAGTTGTGCACAATAAATGTCTGGCCGATATGAGGAACTATGACACCGTGAAAGAGGGTTTTTTTTTTCTCCATTTAAAACACTCCTTGCCAAATCCCTCCTCCATGCCAAGACCCCTTCGACTGCATCTCCACCCCGTCAGCCATGTTGCAGTTTTTAGCGCTTCATATCGAGTCTACTGACAGATTGTAGGCCTCTTTTAACATGCACTCTATGAATTACACTTTACACCAGGGGTGTCCACACTTTTTCTGCAGGCGAGCTACTTTTCAATTGACCAAGTGGAGGGGATCTACCTCATTCATATATATAATTTATATTTATTTATTTATGAAAGAGAGGTTTTTGTTAACGAGATAACGGTGTTTAATGATAATACAAGCATGTTTAAGATTCCTTTCTTTCATGAAGACAAGAATATAAGTTGGTGTATTACCTGATTGTGATGACTTGCATTGATTGGAATCAGACAGTAGTGATGATAACGTCCACATTTTCAAATGGAGGAGAAAAAAAGTCCTCCTTTCTGTCCAATACCACATAAAAGTGGTTGGGTTTTGGCATCTTATTTGTCCAGCTTCCATACTCCTTTTTACACACTTTACAAGAAATACATTGGCGGCAAACTCCGTAGCTTGCTAGCTTGTGCGCGCCAGCTTTCTGAGACTCTTATTTTGTTAGCGCAGGCAGGATGGAGCAGCGCTTTTATTGTGAAGAACTTTAGAGTTTTGACGACGGTCTGTTGAAATAATAAGTGTTTCTCGTTCCTGTCGGTCATTTTTTCTTAATGATCTGGCAGCAGCCAGCGTCATCTCACAAGACCCTAGGGTGCCGTGAATGTCAATCTAGTGACGAAAGTGACGTTTTAGGTCTATTTTTTTTAATGGACTGACACACCCTCCGCGATCGACTTAACCTCTTAAGGCCCAAGCTGTTTGTTTACAAGCTTTTTTTATTTCTCTTTGCTGTTTGGGCTTATTGGACCCTAATTAGAATAAAAACTAAGAATCATCTTTTGATATGATGTACTTAGTCCATAAGTACACAAATGTGTACTTCATGTTTAGTGACATGCTAATTCTTATTTGTACACTTTTTTTCCCCCCAAATTCCATTGTATGTTATACTCTTCTGACACCACCAGATGGCAGTAAAAGTGTCCACATAAGCGGCCATAAGACCCCAATTCAGTAGTGTACCCAATTTTGGAAATAAGAGCTAAAAGGTGCTGTCCACGCATGTGGCCACTAAGGCCTTAGAGGTTTTAAGATTAAAAATAAAAAAAATTTGAAAAACTTTTTTTAAATTCACTATTGGTCTTATTGGGGGGGAAAAGTCCACTGAGTAAATGTAACGTAGTGTTGCTAATGTTGGCCGCACCAAGTAAGCGTAATCCAGATTAGTCGTGACATGTTAACCTACTTAATCTGTCTGGACTGGCTTTATTTCCCGTGTCAGGTATCGGTGGGGTCATTTTGCAAAGGACACACACAAAGTGAGCCGCACCAACGCAACTTTCACTGTCGGAACACCAAGGACCTGTGAAAACATTTAGAGCTCGGAATAGTTGGCAAACCAAAGCCAAGACACAGAAAAAGTACTTGCTTAGTGTCATGAAGAGTCACACAAGCACTGGCAAGAAATGTTGAGAAAGAAATCATCTCTGTTGTTGTCGTAACAGGAAGCGGTTTCGAACATGTTATGGGTCGCTCTACTCGGGCGTGTCAAGGGCAACAATTGTTTGGTTTCTTTGAAGCTTTTTTATGTAGTTATTTTTTTGCTGATACTTTATTATAATATACATTATATACAGTGATGTTGTACAAGGTAAAAATGTTAAATTATGTGAATATATTACACTTCTTTGTTTAGACCCTTTTACTTTTTGGATGTATTTAGTGTTTGGCGCAGGGCGGGATAGAAAAAAGAAGACAGAAGGGCAAAATTTGGGGACAACTAGCTAAAGCCTGATATATTACATATATACACATCAGCAAACACGACATACGGTATACAAATATGATACCTAAAATTATAACAAAGAAACAGTTGATGAAGTAAATACTAGAAACACAGAAATGACAATGAACATTATTACACTACAAATGGAGCAAAAAAAATTACAAAAGAAATAACACTATTGATAATGAATAATATTAATAAGTACCTCTCTTAACAATACAATCGCTTCAAATGCAGTAATATATTAATTTAATGAACACTTTAATCACAAAATAATTCAGATGGGATGGGGAAAGAGGAGCGGACTATATTAATTAACCTTGTACATTGTTATGGCAAAATAGCTTAAGCTTTAGCAGTGTGCTGCTATTTCTACCCAATTTCTCCCCGGGCGAATGCTTTTGTCGGACAGGTAAAATTATGTAGTGAACAAACTGACCAATCAGAGCTCTGCGGTCCATGTTGTGTCAGGTTCAAACACTGATGACATCTATTAAACAGACAAGAAGCAAGGAATCATGCAGAGACAGAGTTAAATTTTGCTCAATTGAGGAGAGACGTTTTTTGGGCTTACAAATCCAAACTACGCTCTAAAGTCCAGCCCACGTGCTCCTCTATTTATTTGGGAGGTCCCTGGTTATATCACTGAAGCTGCTGCTGAAGGAGGTGGGGTCATTTCAGTAACCCCAGTTAGACACAATATATGACTATTCAAGAAATGCAAATGTGCTGACACTCGTGATATCGCCTCATCTCTGCTCTGTCTGCGTTACGGTACTCGATGTTCGGCCTTGGCAGTCAGCAGGCCCAGTCTGGACACAACACTGATACGAGACGACTTGCAATCTTTTGGATTGCCAGCTTTGCACAGATAGAAAAATACAACTTCAGCACAATTGATAATAACTATAGCAACGGCCCTTAAGCATAAGAGTTGTGTGATAATATATACATGATTATTTTAACACGTTGCTGCTGACATGAAGCTAGGATTTTTGTGATGTGCACGTCCAGGTCTGCGGGAGGATATACATGGAGATGAGCAAGACAGTGTCACTTACGCAAATAACGTGACGCAAGAATATACCAGGCTTTAGCTAGCTGGCAACTAGAGTGCTAATCGCTTGCTGGCCACTATAGCGGTAATCGCTAGCTGGAAACGAGTATGCTAGTTGCTAGCTACCTTTAAATGATAACATTAATATAATACAGTATAATTATTCATGTTTTTATTTATTTTTTTAAAGTCTAATCAAACAAAAATTTTGCGACCTCGCCGCAGTTTCTCTGCGGACTCCTAAGGGTTGCAGAACCCTGTTGAAGACCCCTGATGTAAAGAATTATGCCCTCATTTTTCACATGACTGTCTTCGGAGGTGCAGTATGACTGTAGAACTTCAGTGTATTTCAATTTTTTACTTTGCTCTCTTGCACAGGTGTACGGCGGTATGAGGGGGATGAAGGGTCTTGTTTATGAGACTTCCGTGCTGGATCCTGACGAGGTCAGTATGCCGTATGATACGGTTTTACAACACTTTTGATATCTGCTTACCACACTTAAGAAATGTTATAAAGAACTTTCGCAACATCCAAAGTTGTACGTGTCAAAGGCAAATTAAACAATCAAATATAGCTTTAAAAAAACACAAAACTAATAATATTCAATATATTGCAACAGATCAAATAAATGTGTCTGATGGGTAGAAGGCCAGAAATGGAAAAACGTGGGGGTTAAGATGAATTTAAACTCTAGTATTGGAACTAGAATTTAAACTCTTAATTGGTGCATTCCAATTCCTATTCGGAATTCCTACTGGAATGCCCAATTTTCAACTTTCGAAAGTTGGAGCATTTTGGTCACAAAGATGGCTGCTCTGGATGTAAACAATGATATTCGCTTCTTCAATATCCATTATTAGCACTTCTGATCCGTTTTTGTCGCACTAAATCAGCCATATATATGATGTATTGTTAAACATTTTTACATGAGTTGCGCGCGACCAGTCTTCCTCTCGGGGAATAATACACACTGGTCAATCCCAAGTTCTTTTGGATGACATATATGTTGAGTAAAAAGGACCCCAGAGACAGAATGGTACAATACCACGTTTTACTAAAGCTTCAGGAGACCAGCCCTTACAATGCAACCATAGCATCAGCCAGCGAGGTCTAAATCCAAACAAAAAGAGTCAGCTTATGTAGAGCAAAAACAGCCCCCCTCGCCCAGAAAGGAGCACTGCTGCTGCTTCAAAACAGATAAGGAACTGGCCAAAACAGCTCTGTGATCCGACAAAGAGGAGCCCTTAAGACAAAACAAAGTGTTTACTAGCGGACATGAGATAAAAGCGGACATGAGATAAAAGCAAGGAGGTCACGAGAAGACACACAACATGGGAAAATACCAGCTGCTTTAAACATGACTATGGATTTAAAAAGAACACTTAAAAATATCTCATTCTCACACATGGTAAAGTTACTGTAGCGTAAACTAAATGTATTTAATGTTTCATATGTTCTACATTGCTGGCAATAGCCTATGTGTTTCTTCTTCACCCACCATCTTTGAAGGTTGCTGAAAGAGTAAATTTTTCTCATAAATGGTTTATAATCAGACAAGTCGAGCACAAAAATGGCTTTCGTGGATGTGGCTAACTTGATTTCCAACTTCTTAACTGGAACGCTCACAAATCGGCTGTGACGTCATTCCCAGCTCCGACTTCCAATTTTTGAGGTAAATGGAGCTCACCATTACAGGCTGGATTATTCCCATTTTGACCTACAACAAGAAAGATTTATTTAAACAACATTTTAAAGACTCATATGCAGTCATGCTGACCCAGCTCATCAATGTGACACTTTACCGTGTTCCTCACCCCGACGCATGAGTCACAAGTAAACCAAAAAGGTGCTGATCTGTGTTTTGTGCTATTTACTTAAGGAGAATACAGACGTTTACCCTTAGCAAAACAGTCCGTTGCTAGAATCATTTACCCGTTAAGCGAGATCTACAACCATGCATCAGGATTTTTAGGGGAGGAATGCAAGAAAAATGGAAAGTGGTCACAAGGCATCACATGAACAACTCCCTGTCTGTATATTTCCCTCGCAGGGCATCCGTTTCAGAGGCTACAGCATCCCAGAGTGTCAGAAGTTACTCCCCAAAGCTGCCGGAGGTGAAGAGCCGCTGCCCGAGGGCCTCTTCTGGCTGCTGGTCACGGGACAGGTGCCCACTGAGGAGCAGGTAAGCCGCGGAGCACAGAAAAAGTTTCCATGATGTTCTGGAAATGTTCTATTTGCAGTCAATCAGCTGAATCAGTATAATTATGTAACCTTGGTTTATTACAGCGTGGAAAGTTCATTTTATTGGTCTTATCTCTCAAGATATGGGAAGAATTAGACTGACAAGCCTTCACCTTCAGTGACTGAGCTTCTGGTTGTTTTATAGTGTAACAAGTTGAATGTACAAGCCAGACGTGTCCAAAGTGTGCATGTTCATGTCTGTGTGCCAGGTCAACTGGGTGTCCAAAGAGTGGGCTAAAAGAGCGGCGCTCCCCTCGCACGTGGTCACCATGCTGGACAACTTCCCCACCAACCTGCACCCCATGTCTCAGTTCAGCGCCGCCATCACGGCACTCAACAGTGAGAGCAGCTTTGCACGCGCCTACTCGGAGGGCGTGCACAAGTCCAAGTACTGGGAGGTGAGCAGCACATTCACACAAACCTGTTGTCTACAATAAAAGTCCATGGTAAATCATCAAGTGGTGCTATAAATGTAACCAATCGAAAGTCCGAAATAGTCAATTCTCTATTAGCAGTGGTTCTCAAAAGTTTTTCAGCTAGTACCATCTTAGAAAAAACTTGGGTCTCCAAGTACCACCATAATGACCAACATTAGGCATAGTGAGCCCAAATATTCATTAAAACCAAGGTAGGGATTTTATTTAACAAGTACATGTAATATTTTTGCCACTGTAACAATACACACAGTAACAATAACGCTGTGTTTGAATATAGGAAACTAAAACACTGTACTTTAAAGGCCTACTGAAAGCCACTACTACCGACCACGCTGTCTGATAGTTTATATATCAATGATGAAATCTTAACATTGCAACACATGCCAATACGGCCGGGTTAACTTATAAAGTGCAATTTTGAATTCCCCGCTAAACTTCCGGTTGGAAACGTCTATGTATGATGCATATGCGTGTGACGTCACGACGGCAACGGAAGTATTCGTACCCAATGTGTCACCATACAAACTGCTCTGTTTATCATCGGACAATTCCACAGTATTCTGGACATCTGTGTTGGTGAATCTTTTGCAATTTTTTTAATGAACAATGGAGATTGCAAAGAAGAAAGTTGTAGGTGGGATCGGTGTATTAGCTGCTGGCTGTAGCAACACAGCAAGGAGTACTTACTTGGATAGCAGACGCCTAGCCGATGCTAGCCGCCAACCGCATCTGTGATCGGGTGAAGTCCTTCGTCGCGCCGTCGATCGCTGGAACGCAGGTGAGCACGGGTGTTGATGAGCAGATGAGGGCTGGCTGGCATAGGTGGAGCGCTAATGTTTTTATCATAGCTCTGTGAGGTCCGGTTGCTAAGTTAGCTTCAGTGTCGTTAGCAACAGCATTGTTAAGCTTTGCCAGGCTGAGAATTATTAACCATGTAGTTACATGTCCATGGTTTAATAGTATTGTTGATCTTCTGTCTATCCTTCCAGTCAGGGATTTATTTATTTTGTTTCTATCTGCATTTGAGCCAAATGCTATCACGTTAGCTCAGTAGCTAAAGAGCTTCGCTGATGTATTGTCGTGGAGATAAAAGTCACTGTGAATGTCCATTTCGCGTTCTCGACTCTCATTTTCAAGAGGATATAGTATCCGAGGTGGTTTAAAATACAAATCCGTGATCCACAATAGAAAAAGGAGAGTGTGTGGAATCCAATGAGACCTTGTACCTAAGTTACAGTCAGAGCGAAAAAAGATACACCCTGCACTGCCTCTCTAGTTCTTCACTCTAACGTTCCTCATCCACGAATCTTTCATCCTCGCTCAAATTAATGGGGTAATCGTCGCTTTCTCGGTCCGAATCTCTCTCGCTCCATTGTAAACAACGGGGAATTGTGAGGAATCCTTCCTCCTGTGACGTCACGCTGCTTCCCGTATAAGCAAGGCTTTTTTTATATCAGCGACCAAAAGTTGCGAACTTTATCGTCGTTGTTCTATACTAAATCCTTTCAGCAAAAATATGGCAACATCGCGAAATGATCAAGTATGACACATAGAATGGATCTGCTATCCCCGTTTAAATAAAAAAAATTCATTTCAGTAGGCCTTTAATCAAGTGATTCTTTGGCATACCACTAGATGGAGCCAGTGTGCTGCTCGTGGCAGAGTTGTGTATAGAGCAGGGGTTGGCAACCCAAAATGTTGAAAGAGCCATTTTGGTCCCCAAAAAAAAAATCGGTTTGGAGCCGCAAAAAATTAAAAGCCTTTGATAAGTGATATAATGAAGTCACCACATGATGTACGTGTCTGTATTAGTTATATTAGCCTACTATCAAAATGACTTTAAAAGTCTTATACAAGTGTTTTAATGAAGACAACACATGATTTAAATGTCTATATTGGCTAGATTAGCCTACTTTTATTTTTACAACATTGGAAAATATTAGTAAACCTTCTCAGAGGGTGAGATAACTCCTCTAAATGACTGTCTTGGAATGGCCAAATGTATAGATGTGTGTGTCCAGGTTAAAAGAAATGGCGGGCTGTCTTCTTCTAATGAATTTATTACAATCTGTGCAAGCTGGGTAACGTTTGCTGTGGTCTGCATCAACATGGCACACAAACAACTATCAGAAATGCAGCCAATATTACATACAGATAATACGTCATGAGAAATGCAGATAAAAATGAAATACACAGAGGACATAGGAAATTAAACGAGCTCAAATATACCTACAAGTGAGGCATAATGATGCAATATGTACATAAAGCCAGCCTAAATAGCATGTTGTTATTGATTAGCTTGCAGTCATGCCGTGACCAAATATGCTTGATAAACACTCCACACAAGTCAATAACATCAACAAAGCTCACCTTTGTGCATTCACGCACAGTAAAAACGTTTGGTGGACAAAATGAGACAAAGAAGGAGTGGCATAAAATATGTATTTCTCTGGCATGTTGAAGAAAGTTATACATGTAAACAAACTACGGTAAGTTCAAGGACCGCCAAAATAAGGACAAAACGGCACTCGCCAAATACTCTCATCAGAGAATCATGTTTAATACAAACAGTGGGATTTCTAACTATTAGGGAGGATTGTGTCATGTCCTCCTACAGAAACCCTAATAAAACAAACATATTTTTTCCCCCCCCATCTTTTTCAATTTTTGATACATTTTTTAGCGCTCTAGAGCCGCAGGTTGCAGAACCCTGGTATAGAGTATGGACAACTGGTTTCAAGCGGTCTCCTCAATGATTGGTCAAAAGACACTCACGTGACTACAGGGCGCCATGTGTAAACACGTTACAGAATGTAAATGAAGTATTGACGGTTTTTGAATGCATTTTAAAGTTAAAGTTAAAAGTTAAAGTCCAAATGATAGTCACACACACACTAGGTGTGGTGAAATTATCCTCTGCATTTGACCCATCCCCATGTTCACCCCCTGGGAGGTGAGGGGAGCAGCGGTGGCCGCGCACGGGAATAATTTTTGGTGATTTAATCCCCAATTCCAACCCTTGATGCTGAGTGCCAAGCAGGGAGTCAATGGGTCCCATTTTTATAGTCTTTGGTATGACTCTGCCGGGGTTGGTTGGTTGGAACTCACGACCTTTCAGTCTCAGGGTGGACACTCTAACCACAAAGCCACTGAACAGATTAAAGTGATTTAGAGGTAGAATTGATTGCTCCCATTAGCTGCATTGCTAGCCACCAAGAACGGGCCGATTCTTAAATGTTAGAATGCAGAAAAATAAAACAAACAGAAAAATAAAAAACATTTTGTCTTGTCTCTCACGATTGCGAACAATGGGTAATATTCCCCCCCAAAAAAGTGCAGTTCCCCTTTAGAGTGTATCCAAAGCAAGATACTGACCACTGACCATACTCCAGATTCAGCTACTGCCTTCTTGTGGAGGTAAATCCAAACTACTTCAGCATGTTGCCCACAGCCACAACTGTTTTTTGCCCCAGTGGTTATTTGCTTCTGAAGACCACGCACCCAGTGACTCTAGGACAGGGGTCGGCAACCTAAAACACTGAAAGAGCCATATTGGACCAAAACTACAAAAAAACAATCTGTCTGGAGCCGCAAAAGATGAAAAGCCGTATATAAGTGTAATAATGAAGGCAAAACATGAAGTAAGTGTCTATATTAGGCTACTATCAAAATGACTATGTGTCGCAGGCTGAAGCAAATCTTTTTGATAGAAATGTTGAAATTTAATATTTATTCGACACATTTTTACAGCATTGGAAATCATTAGTAAATCAGAGGCTACTCCGAAGGTGAGATAATTCCTGGAAATTACTGGCTTTTAATAGCCAAATTTATAGATGTGTGTGTCCAAGTTAAAGGAAAGGGCAGGCTGTCTTCTTTTAATAGATTTATTGCAATCTTTGGCAAGCTCGGTAATGTTTGCTGTGGTCTGGAACAACGTGGCACACAAACAACTATCTGAAATGCAGCCAGTATTACATACATCCTAGTCACTGCCGTTGTGTCCTTGGGCAAGACACTTTACCCACCTGCTCCCAGTGCCACCCACACTGGTTTAAATGTAACTTAGATATTGGGTTTCACAATGTAAAGCGCTTTGAGTCACTTGAGAAAAAGCGCTATATAAATGTAATTCACAATTCACATGTGTCATGAGACATGCACAACTAAATTATATACAAAGAGGATAAAAGTAAAGAATATTAAATGAGCTCAAATATACCTACAAACAAGGCAGAATGATGCTAGCCTAAATAGCATGTTAGCATTGATTAGCTTGCAGTCATGCACTGACCAAATATGCCTGATTAGCACTCCAACAAGTCAATAACATCAACAAAGCGCACCTTTGTGCATTCACGCACAGCATGAAACTTTTGGTGGACAAAATGAGACAAAGAAGGAGTGGAAGATTTTACATGTAAACAAACTGTTGCGTCACAGTCCACACTATGGTGAGTTCAAGAACTGCCGAAAATAGTAGGACAAAACGATGTTCACCAAATACTCATCAGTGAAGCATACACACAAACATATTAAACGGTGGGCTTTCTGACAATTAGGAATGTTTGTGTCATGTTTGTCCTCAAACAAAAAACATACTGAAACAAAAAAAAATAGTTTCCCCCCATCTTTTTCCATTTTCAGTCCTTTTTTTAAAAATGCTCCAGGGAGCCACTAGGGCAGCACTAAAGAGCCGCAGGTTGCTGACCCCCGCTCTAGGAGGCTAATTTAATTAACTAGAGGTGTTTCTTTGGAGCTTTTACCGCATTGCAGTCCTCACATTGCTTCTGGTCTTTTTTTTTAGTTTGTCTACGAGGACTCCATGGACTTGATTGCCAAGCTGCCCTGCATCGCCGCCAAGATCTATCGCAACCTGTATCGCGAAGGCAGCAGCATCGGAGCCATCGACTCCAACCTGGACTGGTCCCAAAATTTCACCAACATGCTGGGTTACAGCGACGCCCAGTTCACTGAGCTCATGAGACTCTACCTCACCATCCACAGGTAACATTCGGGTGTAAGAGCAGGGCGTTTAATGGCGCCCCCTAATGGTTGTTGAAAATACCTACGGACAATTACTTGTCAAGTCCTGCCCTTTGCGCTTGATTGTAACCATTCTTGCTCAAATTGTACACTTGTGCTTTTCAGTCCCCTAAAGATGTGTGCCACATTTCATGGCGATTGAACCAAACACCCTAAAGTACACAAGGTGTTTTGTTGAGCTGTGTGAGTAATTTGGACTCCATTTGAGTTTGGGTTTTAATAACCACATCACAATGGTGTGTATTTGTCAGAAAAATAACGCAGGCAACATAGTAGAAGCCCGTTTTTTCCACACATTCAGGAGTAGCAGAGTCACACTGTGGGGTTCCTCGGTTGTCAAAACCCTTTTTCCATGCCATTTTTTGTTAACAAATTACGCTTTTAAAACGATTTAATTATTGTTGCCAGTTTATTTTATAAACCAGGGGTGCCCACAGTTTTTCTGCAGGCGAGCTAATTTTCAATTGATCAAGTCGAGGGGATCTACCTCATCTTCATATATATAATTTATATTTATTTATTTATGAAAGAGAGGTTTTTGTTAACAAGTTAAATGTGTTTAATGGTAATTAACACATATAGATTATTTTCTTTCATGAAGACAAGAATATAAGAAGGTAATAATTAGAGATTTCCAATATCGGACTGCCGATATTATCGGCCGATAAATGCTTTAAAATGTAATATCGGAAATTATCGGTGTCTGTTTCAAAATTATCGGTATTGGTTTCAAAAAGTAAAATTTATGACTTTTTAAAACGTCGCTGTGTACACGGATGTAGGGAGAAGTACAGAGCGCCAATAAACCTTAAAGGCACTGCCTTTGCGTGCCGGCCCAGTCACATAATATCTACGGCTTTTCACACACACAAGTGAATGCAAGGCATACTTGGTCAACAGCCATACAGGTCACACTGAGGGTGACTGTATAAATAACTTTAACACTGTTACAAATATGCGCCACACTGTGAACCCACACCAAACAAGAATGACAAACACATTTCGGGACAACATCCGCATCGTAACACAACATAAACACAACAGAACAAATACCCAGAACCCCTTGCAGCACTAACTCTTCCGGGACGCTACAATATACGCTACCCACTACCTGCCCACCTCAACCTCCTCATGCTCTCTCAGGGAGAGCATGTCCCAAATTCCAAGCTGCTGTTTTGAGGCATGTTAAAAAAAATAATGCACTTTGTGACTTCAGTAATAAATATGGCAGTGCCATGTTGGCATTTTTTTACATAACTTGGGTTGATTTATTTTGGAAAACCTTGTTACATTGTTTAATGCATCCAGCGGGGCATCACAACAAAAATAGGCACAACAATGTGTTAATTCCACGACTGTATATATCGGCATCGGTTGATATCGGAATCGGTAATTAAGAGTTGGACAATATCGGATATCGGCAAAAAAGCCATTATCGGACAGCTCTAGTAATAATCTCTTACCCGATTGTGATGACTTGCATTGATTGGAATCAGACAGTAGTGATGATAACGTCCACATTTTCAAATGGAGGCGAAAAAAAGTCCTCCTTTCTGTCCAATACCACATGACTGTGCTTGCTTTTTGTTTGTCCGGCTTCCACACTCCTTTTTATACACTTTACAAGAAATACATTGGCGGCAAACTCCGTAGCTTGCTAGCTTGTGCACGCCAGTTTTCTGAGACTCTTATTTTGTCAGCGCAGGCAGGATGAAGCAGGGCTTTTATTGTGAAGATAGGAACTGTGCAGTCGGTCTTTTAGAGTTTTGACGGCAGGTACGGCGTAAGAGACGGTTGAAATAAAAAGTGTTTCTCGCCTTCCTGTCGGTCATTTTTTCTTAATGATGATCTGGCAGCAGCCAGCGTCATCTCACAAGACCCTCGGGTGCCATGAATGTCAATCAAGTGACCAAAGTGACGTCTTGGTAAAGATTGATGATCGCTAATTTTTAGGTCTATTTTTTTCGTGCCTGGCTGGCGATCGACTGACACACCTTTTGCCATCGACCGGTAGCTTGCCATCAATATAATGGGCACCCCTGGTATAAATGTTGGGCTAAAACTTCCCCATGTAGACATAAAACCTCATATGTAGGTGCACCTCAATGAATTCAAAATAAAACGTTTATTTATTTCAAGTAGCTAAATCTAAGAAGGGAAACTTGTATGTTATAGCATAAGAGGGAAATACCAAATTCAGTAACTAATACAATTGTGAAAAAGTTGATTACAGGAAACCCTCATGTATCTGTTCATTGGTTGCAGGCTTGACCGTGATAAATGAATTTAAACAAAGTAGTAAATAATCATGAATGGTATATTTTAACAGGCAGAGCATAAAAAACATGTTTACGACTTTCTAAATGAGTTAAGTAAATTAAGAGAGCCCTCTCAACATGACATGACACCCACATAGCAACTTTTGCACTCTGTTTAATCCAATACAGTAATGCTAACTGAGGCTGAGCCAATCAGTGGCCATGAAACCCAACAACACGCTAATTGGTTTGTTCTCATGTAGTGGCCAATAAAACTGTACACTGCAAAAACTGAAATCTAAGTAAGATTAAATATCTCAAATAAGGGTGATATTTACTTATTTTCTGTCTGATAAGATAATTCTTCTCACTAAGCAGATTTTATGTTAGTGTTTTACTTGTTTTAAGGGTTTTGGTCCTAAATGACTTCAGTAAGATATTACAGCTTGTAGCTGAGATTTGATGACCTATATTGAGTAAAACATGCTTGAAAATAGAATATCAACTGTTGCAAGGCTGTGTCATCAACACTCACAAGTATAAAACTACTTTTTTAAAGTAATCATTTCTTACTTCAAGCATGAAAAAAACAATCATGATGCCGAGAGCATATCATTATGTCAAGATAATGGCACTAGCATTTACTTAATTTAAGAATATTTTTCAACATAATGAGCAAAAAGGTTGCTTTTTTTCTACCAAGAAAAGTGAACTTATTAGTGAGAATATATTTATTTTAAGGTATTTTTGTGTTAATTGAGGTTAGCTAATTTGACTTGTATTGGAAAGTCTTGACAAGCCGAATTTTCTTGTTCTATTGGCAGATCATTTTGCTTAGTTCAAATAAAATACCCCTCATTTTTGTATTTTTTTTTCTTATTTTTGAACACTGACTTTTTGCAGTGTACTGTTGATACTTTGTTTATTAAGCAATTTTTCTGCTTGAAAATGCTTAATTTAGGCCAAAAATATGTGGAGGGTTTTTTAATCTATTGAGGGAAATGACACACTTTGTGCTGAGGAATGACTGAATTGTAAAAACTGTAAAAAAAAAATTAAAAAAAAAATCTTATTTAGTTTTTAATTGGTGTCATAAATGAATAACATTTGCAACATATTCTCATTTATTAGGATATTGCAACGTGAGTGACAGAATACTATCAGTATTACTATTTCATTATTTTCTTGTTACTTACATAATTCTGCTCCTATGTCACAATTTTTTTTCATGCGATTGTTGAATTGTATTTCTAAAATGTGCTGCCGACTTTGTTTTGCACCCTCGGGTGTGGCTAGATACTGCCTGGTCAGCAATTTTTAATGAAGCGATGCAAGACGTATTGCACAGTATTTTTGTTCCAAATGTTCCATCAGCATTATTAATAGCAGAAGTGATTTACGCCCTCTGCTGGTGGTTTGCTGCAGTGTCTCCAGCCTGATCAGGTACGCATTGTTCTGTGTCATGTGACAGTGACCACGAAGGAGGCAACGTCAGCGCCCACACCAGCCACTTGGTTGGCAGCGCCCTGTCAGACCCCTACTTGTCCTTCAGCGCCGCCATGAACGGCCTGGCCGGTCCTCTGCACGGTCTGGCGAACCAGGTGGGTCAATGAGTCTTTGCTCGATTACTCTGGGCGTTTGACTTTTTACTTGTGATGACGTCGTGCGTTGACGTCTGCCAGGAGGTGCTGGTGTGGCTGACGGCCCTGCAGAAGGAGCTGGGAGGCGAGGTGTCGGACGAGCGCATGAGGGATTACATCTGGAACACGCTCAAGTCCGGAAGGGTAAAAAAGAAGAAAACTAAACGATGGTGTTTGATGACATTGGATGAAACGTGACCCAACTTCTCCGTGTCAGGTGGTACCAGGCTACGGCCACGCCGTCCTGAGGAAGACGGACCCTCGCTACACCTGCCAGCGGGAGTTCGCCCTGAAGCACCTGCCCAACGACCCCATGTTCAAGATGGTGGCCCAGCTCTACAAGATCGTGCCCGACGTGCTGCTGGAGCAGGGCAAAGCCAAGAACCCCTGGCCCAATGTGGACGCCCACAGTGGCGTGCTGCTGCAGGTGAGTCCTGGAACACCACACACTCATACTCACCTTGTTGTGCCATCTTACTCTACACACTTTTTTGTGTTTGTCAAGAGAAAAAAAGAAAGTTTAAGAAGGAGATAACGTGTCATTTTAATATTTTGTCTATGTCTATGCGATTAAAAAATAAATTAATAAAATAGGAAATCACTATTTTGACAGATTTTTTAAAATAATGTATTTATTTTTTAAAAGAAAAGTGATAGGGAAAACTAATTACTAGTGGGTTTTTGGGGATAAAAAGTTTTAAAAAATAAACTTAAATAGTGGCTTTATTTCATCTACAAAACACCACAAATGACTCTAGGGATTTAAAAAAGAAATTAAATGAAAATATTCTTGTTTGACTACAAAACCTTTTTTTTTTTTTTTTTTTTTTTTTTTTTTTATAAAGAAAAGAGATTGCCATTTTTACCACGCAACAAATTACTGGTGTGTTTTTTGGGTTAAAAAATGGAGAGGAAAAAAACATCAATTGTAGCTTTATTTCATCTACAAAACACCACAAATGACAGAATAAAAATGTAATTTTTTT
This sequence comes from Entelurus aequoreus, assembly GCF_033978785.1. Lineage (NCBI taxonomy): Eukaryota > Metazoa > Chordata > Actinopteri > Syngnathiformes > Syngnathidae > Entelurus > Entelurus aequoreus. Next base: position 7,481,513 of record NC_084737.1, on the reverse strand, counting down.
ATCCAAACACAAATAACTTTTCAGTAAAAAAATAAATAAATAAAGTAATTGGGGAAACTAGACATTTTTCCACAAAACCAAAATACTGATGTCTAAAATGTGGCTTTATTTTATTTACTTGGCACCACAAATGACTTTTGGGATAATAAAAAAAAAAAAGAAAATGAGAATTTTATGTTCTGACTCCAAAAAAAGTTTTGATTTACCAAAAAAAACCTGAAAAGTGATTGTGAAAACTTGCCATTTTTACCACACAACAAATTACTGGTGTGTTTTTTGGGTTCAAAAGTGGAGAGGGGAAAAAATTTAAAATGTAGCTTCATTTAATCTACAAAACACCACAAATGACAGAAACATTTGTGACTTTTATCGAAACAAATAACTTTTGTGTAAAAAAAAAAAAAAAAAAAGTAATTGGGGAAACTAGACATTTTTACCACAAAACAAAAATACTGATGTTTTGGTTTTTTTAAAGACGCAGAGATTAAAAACATAAAATGTGGCTTTATTTTATTTACTTGGCACCACAAATGACTTTGGATTTTTTTTTAAAGAAATAAAATGAAAACGTTATGTTCTCACTACAAAAAAAGTTTTGATTTACAAAAAAACTGAAAAGTGATTGCGAAAACTTGCCATTTTTACCACACAACAAATTACTGGTGTGTTTTTTTGGGTTCAAAAATGGAGAGGGAAAAAACGTAAAATGTAGCTTTATTTAATCTACAAAACACCACAAATGACAGAAAAAAATGTGACTTATCGAAACACATAACTTTTGGGTAAAAAAAAGTTGTTGTTTTGGGGTTTTTTAAAGGTGGAGAGAATAAAAACAAACTGTGGCTTTATTTTATTTACTTGGCACCACAAATGACTTTTGGGATAACAAAAAAAAACAAAAAAAAACGAGAATTTTATGTTCTGACTACAAAAAGTTTGGATTTACCAAAAAAAACTGGAAAGTGATTGTGAAAATTTGCCATTTTTACCACACAACAAATTACTGGTGTTTTTTTTTTGGGTTCAAACGTAGAGAGGGGAAAAAACGGAAAATGTAGCTTAATTTCATCTACAAAATACCACAGACTTATCGAAACACAAATAACTTTTGGGTAAATAAAAAAAAAAGGAAATGGGGAAACTAGACATTTTTACCACAAAACAAAAATACTGATGTTTTGTTTTTTAAGGCGGAGAGAATAAAAACATAACATTTCGCTTTATTTTATTTACTTGGCACCACAAATGACTTTTGGGATAAAAAAAAGAAAACGAGAATTTTATGTTCTGACTACAAAAAGTTTTGATTTACCAAAAAAAACTGAAATTTTTTACCACAGACCAAATTACTGGTGTGTTTTTTGGGTTCAAAAGTGGAGAGGGAAAAAAACGTAAAATGTAGCTTTATTTTATCTACAAAACACCACAAATGACAGAAAAAAATTTGACTTATCGAAACACAAATAACTTTTGGGTTAAAAAAAAAGTAATTGGGGAAATTAGACATTTTTACCACAAAACCAAAATACTGATGTTTTGTTTTTTAAAGGCGGAGGAAATAAAAGCATAAAATGTGGCTTTATTTTATTTACTTGGCACCACAAATGACTTTTGGGATAACAAAAAAAAAAAGAAAACGAGAATTTTATGTTCTGACTACAAAAAGTTTTGATTTACCAAAAAAAACTGAAAAGTGATTGTGAAAATTTGCCATTTTTACCACACAACAAATTACTGGTGTGTTTTTTGGGTTCAAAAGTAGAGAGGGGAAAAAATGGAAACTGTAGCTTCATTTCATCTATAAAACCACAGACTTATCGAAACAGAAATAACTTTTGGGTGAATTAAAAAAAAGTAATTGGGGAAACTAGACATTTTTACCACAAAACAAAAATACTGATGTTTTGTTTTTTAAGGCGGAGAGAATAAAAACATAAAATGTCGCTTTATTTTATTTACTTGGCACCACAAATGACTTTTGGGATAACAAAAAGAAAACGAGAATTTTATGTTCTGACTACAAAAAGTTTTGATTTACCAAAAAAAACTGAACAGTGATTGTGAAAACTTGACATTTTTACCACACAACAAATTACTGGTGTGTTTTTTGGGTTCAAAAGTGGAGAGGGAAAAAAACGTAAAATGTAGCTTTATTTTATCTACAAAACACCACAAATGACAGAAAAAAATTTGACTTATCGAAACACAAATAACTTTTGGGTTAAAAAAAAAGTAATTGGGGAAACTAGACATTTTTACCACAAAACCAAAATACTGATGTTTTGGGGTTTTTAAAGGCGGAGGAAATAAAAGCATAAAATGTGGCTTTATTTTATATACTTGGCACCACAAATGACTTGGGATTTTTTTTTTTAAATAAATAAAATGAAAATGTTATGTTCTCACTACAAAAAAAGTTTTGATTTACAAAAAAAACAGAAAAGTGATTGTGAAACTGGCCATTTTTACCACACAACAAATTACTGGTGTGTTTTTTGGGTTCAAAAATGGAGATGGAACAAACGTAAAATGTAGATTTATTTAATCTACAAAACACCACAAATGACAGAATTTTTTTTGACTTTTATCGAAACACAAATAACTTTTGGGTACAAAAAAAAAGTAATTGGGGAAACTAGACATTTTTACCACAACACAAATTATTTCCATGTAGAATGAAGTCATTTCTCTGATCCTTTGCCGAGGAGCGATGTAGTGTTCACAAATACCGGCACTAACGTGGGTGTGTGCTCAACAGTACTACGGCATGACAGAGATGAACTACTACACGGTGCTGTTCGGCGTGTCGCGGGCTCTCGGCGTGTTGGCCCAGCTGGTGTGGAGTCGAGCCCTGGGCTTCCCGCTGGAGCGCCCCAAGTCCATGAGCACGGATGGACTCATGTCTCTGGTGGGCTCCAAGTCGGGCTGAGGGAGGGAGGAGGTCAGAGTTCACGCCCGCCCACCCACCCCCATTTTACCTACCCATCCTGTCGCTCCTGACCCCTGCTGGATGCTACGAGCCAGTACGCTTTTATTACTTCTCAACGCTGTAGAATCTGAAACACACACACACATAGACTTTTACTGTAAATGCTCTAATTATATACACAATTCATTTTTTACCTGCAGTAATGATTTAGAGTGCATGAGAAAGTGCATCATTCAATGTGGTGATGGCGCTAAAGAGCAAACTAATGCTGACTCAGTAATAGTAATCAAAAGATATTTATACAAATGTTATGTTGACGTAAGTCAGCCAGTCCGGGTTCCACTTTCTGTAACTTACTTATTTTAAATTGAAACTTAAATAATGATTCAGCGTGCATAGCAAATTTGAGCAGGTATTTTCAAAGCCGCTGCGTGTGTCGCCTACAGCCGCAGCTGCGGATCATTGTTGACCCGTGGGATTGATTGATTGATTGGAGCATTTACGGTATAATTGATGTTAGTTGGCGTCGCAGGCTATCAAAGGGAATTGCGGGAGTGAATGAAGTACACTTCCTGTGTTTAAGCCCCGCCCCCTCCGTGCTGCCAATGGAAACACCTGTCACTCCCGCTAACGAGCACTCCGCCGTCCTCGCCGCAGTCCTTAATTCAAAGAAAAACAGCTTGTAAAGAAGATACTGCCGCTTTAAACCGTCTTTTTTGTTGTTGTTTTTGTATCTTCTACCTGTTGTCTGCCCCTCTACCATCACAACAACGCCCTCCTCTACCGTCACAACAACGTGTTCACCTCGCGGCGCCCAGCCAAGCCCGAGAGCGAGCTCGAGCGCCAACGTCGTACGTCTTGAAAGGTTTTTTGTCGTGTTTGCGGGCCGCTTGTTTTCAACGCGGACTACTCCAAATTCAGCACTTGCTTGATTGAGACCCCACCCGCCCCTCACCCCTTTCCCCCCCCTTGTGATGCGTGTGCGGTGTAGAAAGTGTACGGGACTGTGGTTGTGTTTATACTTTGTGTACATAGTTCTATATATATATGTATGCTGTATATGTATAGCTGGAATGTAGACACTCTGCTGGTAAACAACCACCAGGCGTCGTCGTTCCGTCCGTCTCACGGGGGGCCGCGAAGAGAAAGCTCGCAGCTCGTTTGTACATACACCTTGTATCTTTTGCTTTCACGTTCGTGTTCCAGCTCGCTCTCGGGTTCGTCAACACTCCATTTTCCCTTCTTAGGTCTTAGACGCGCCGGCGCCGTGCTTTGTTTCCATGGTAGAGGGGAGACGGGGGGGTGGGGGGAGGGGCGGAGAGGGCGAGAACAAGCTAACCAACAAAAAAATGGAGAAATTAAAGTTTTTATGAACACTGTTTGGTGTCGTCATACTGGTACTGCTTTGCTTCAACATCACTGATTAGTACTCACTGCAGACTTAGTGAGAGTAGGGATGATGTTTGATAAGAAATTACCAAGTTCGAGCCCGTTATCGAATCCTCTTGTCAAACCGATTCCTTATCGATTCTCTTATCGAATCCAGATAGGTTGTTGTATATGGGAAAAAAACCACAATATTTGGTTCAACAAAAGCTCACTTTTATAAGAAAAAAATAAAATAAAATAAATAAATATTGACTGTTGTTACCCCCCTAAAAACATAAAATAAAATAAATAAATATTGACTGTTACCCAAAGTATATTAAGTGGGATTTTTCAGAAAAACAAATATATACAGTAACACAAAAACAACCTGTCTCTGTGATCACGATAGGTGTATAAATAATAATATAGTGTTAAATAAAATCAGTCCCTTGGGCATGAAACTGAAAATAATACAGCTCTCCAAAAAGTGCACTTCTGCTGCTATTGGAACATCCTTCTGGGGTCCATCAGTGTGGCCTCCTCCAGGAATGACTCCACGACACCTTTCTCTAACCTTCAGTTTATGTACGGCCTGAACATGTTTCATCATGCTTGTTGTACTCCCCCCCCCCCCTTACATGAGAGCAAAGCCTGGCAATAATTGCAGATAGCCGTTTCCTCGTCGTATTTTTTTTGTAAAATGAAGCCATGCCTTGAGGCGTTTTTTCCGGTCCATTGTTGTTGCTGCTTCTGTATCTGCCGCCTAATTTCCTGGGACGTGCCACAGGTCATTTCCTGTGGGACGGGATTCGAATAAAGAACCAACTCTTTTTCTTTACTATAGTGGTCTCGATAACGGGAACCGGTTCTCAAAAAGGGATTTGAGTCCCTGGAATCGGTTCTTTTCTTATCGAATGGTTCTTTTCTTCTCGAACAACCGGGAGAACCGGTTTCGAACATCATCCCTAAGTGAGAGACAACAAAAGCAGTGAAGTTGTTACGTTGTGTAAATGGTAAATAAAACCAGAATAGAATGATTTGCAAATCCTTTTCAACTTATATTCAATTGAATAGACTGCAAAGACAAGATATTTCATGTTCACACTGGTAAACGTTGTCATTTTTTGCAAATATTAGCTCATTTGGAATTTGATGCCTGCAATATGTTTAAAAAAAAGCTGGCACAAGTGTCAAAAAAGACTGAGAAAGTTGAGGAATGCTCGTCAAAAGACTTATTTGGAACATCCCACAGGTGAACAGGCTAATTTGGGAACAGGTGGGTGCCATGATTGGGTATAAAAGCAGCTTCCGTGAAATGCTCAGTCGTTCACAAACAAGGACGGGGCGAGGGTCACCACTTTGTCAACAAATGCCTGAGCAAATTGTTTAAGAACAACATTTCTCAAGCAGCTATTGCAAGGAATTTAGGGATTTCACCGTCTACGCTCCGTAATATCATCAAAAGGTTTAGAGAATCTAGAGAAAACACTGTACCTAAGCCGCAAAGCCCGTGACCTTCAATCCCTCAGGCGGTACTGCATCAAAAACCAACATCAGTGTGTAAAGGATATCACCACATGGGCTCAGGAACACTTCAGAAAACCCACTGTCAGTAACTACAGTCGGTCGCTACATCTGTAAGTGCGAGTTAAAACTCTACTATGCAAAGCCAAAGCCATTTATCAACAACACCCAGAAACGCCGCCGGCTTCGCTGGGCCCGAGCTCATCTCAGATTTTGATATATTTTTTACTTCAAATATGCATAAAACAAGAGCAATACAGTGCTATAGCCTTAACAGCCATTATAACAAAATGAAAACAATGGAGAATAAAAAGGAAAAAAATAAACAAAATGAGCAAAGGACTTTTTTTTTACTTTTTTTTTTTTTACTTTTTTTTTTTTTTTTTTACATATTTGAAAAGGAGTGAGAAGAAGTTTACACCTATTTAATCCCACCCCTTTTCTTTACATCATAAATGACTCTGAGCTAGAACGACCCGTTCACTCTATGTTCAAACTTTAATGAACTTGTACATACATAAATGATACATACATATGCACACTACACACATACACAGCCACACCATTACCACCAGTGATCATGGGAATGGCATCATGCCACAGCAGCAGCCCCCGCACTCTTCCGTGACACAAACAAGCCAATATCAAAGCCCTTCTTCATCTCTGTACCTCTGGAATACCATGTGCCTATACTTCTGTCAGGTTCAAACACTGATGACATCTATTAAACAAGACGAGAAGCAAGGAATCATGCAGAGACAGTGTTACATTTTGCTCAATTGAGGAGAGACGTTATTTGGACTGTACTCTAGTTACAGATCCAAACTACGCTCTAAAAGTCCAGACCCACGTGCTTCCTCTATTTATTTGGGAGGTGCCTGGGGGGTAATCTCAACAGCTCCAGTTAGACACAATATATGACTATTAATGTATGAATATATAATAATATAAATGTGTTGACGCTGGTGATATCGCCCCGTCTCTGCTTTGTCTGCGTCCCGGTACTCGATGTTCGGCCTTGGCAGTCAGCAGTCCGAGTCTGGACACAAACACCGATGCGAGACGACTTGCAATCTTTTGGATAGCCAGCTTTGCACAGATAGAAAAATACAACTTCAGCACAATTGATAATAACTATTGCAACGGCCCTTCAGCATAAAGTTGTGTGATAATATATATACCGTGTTTTTCGTAGTATAAGTCGCACCGGCCGAAAATGCATAATAAAGAAGGAAAAAAACATATATAAGTCGCACTGGAGTATGTCGCATTTTTTGGAAAAATTTTTTTGATAAAAGCCAACACCAAGAATAGACATTTGAAAGGCAATTTAAAATAAAGAATAGTGAACAACAGGCTGAATAAGTGTACGTGAGATGAGGCATAAATAACCAACTGAGAACTTGCCTGGTATGTTAACGTAACATATTATGGTAAGAGTCATTCAAATAACTATAACATATAGAACATGCTATACGTTTACCAAACTCTGTCACTCCTAATCGCTAAATCCCATGAAATCTTATACGTCTAGTCTCTTACGTGAATGAGCTAAATTACATTATTTGATATTTTACGCTAATGTGTTAATCATTTCACACATAAGTCGCTCCTGAGTAGAAGTCGCACCCCCGGCCAAACTATGAAAAAACCTGCGACTTATAGTCCGAAAAATACGGTATTAATAAAATGCAAAAGTGTTGACGCTGGTGATATCGCCCCGTCTCTGCTTTGTCTGCGTCCCGGCACTCGATGTTCGGCCTTGGCAGTCAGCAGTCCGAGTCTGCACGCAAACACTGACGCGAGACGACCTGCAATCTTTTGGATAGCCAGCTTTGCACAGATAGGAAAATACAGCTTCAGCACAATTGATAATTTGATTGATTGAGACTTTTATTAGTAGGTTGCACAGTGAAGTACATATTCCGTACAATTGACCACTAAATGGTAACACCCGAATAAGTTTTCCAACTTGTTTAAGTCGGGGTCCACTTAAATTGATTCATGATACAGATATATATTATCATATATACTAACATCATAATACAGTCATTACACAAGATAATCACATTGAATTATTTACAATCAGGGGTGTGGAGGGGGGGGGATATGGACATCAAGTAGTGGACATAGAGAGGGAGAGAGAGAGAGATCAGAAGGCATAAGAAAAAGTATCTGCATTTGATTGTTTACATTTGATTATTAGCATTTGATTATTAGCAATCCGGGGAGGGTGTTAGTTTAGGGTTGTAGCTGCCTGGAGGTGAACTTTTATTGCGGTTTTGAAGGAGGATAGAGATGCCCTTTCTTTTATACCTGTTGGGAGCGCATTCCACATTAATGTGGCATAGAAAGAGAATGAGTTAAGACCTTTGTTTGTTAGTTCGGAATCTGGGTTTAACGTGGTTAGTGGAGCTCCCCCTGGTGTTGTGGTTATGGCGGTCATTTACGTTAAGGAAGTAGTTTGACATGTAATTCGGTATCAGGGAGGTGTAGTGGATTTTATAGACTAGGCTCAGTGCAAGTTGTTTAACTCTGTCCTCCAACTTGAGCCAGCCCACTTTAGAGAAGTGGGTAGGAGTGAGGTGGGATCTGGGGTGGAGGTCTAGAAGTAACCTGACTAGCTTGTTCTGGGATGTTTGGAGTTTAGATTTGAGGGTTTTGGAGGTGCTAGGGTACCAGGAGGCGCATGCGTAATCGAAAAAGGGTTGAACGAGAGTTCCCGCCAGAATCCTCATGGTGCTTTTGTTGACCAGAGAGGAGATTCTGTAGAGAAATCTCGTTCGTTGGTTAACCTTTTTGATTACCTTGGTTGCCATTTTATCACAGGAAAGGTTAGCCTCTTGAATGGAACCTAGGTAGGTGACCTCATCTTTCCTGGTGATAACAATGTCACCCACTTTTATAGTGACGTCATTGACTTTCTTAAGGTTGATGTGGGACCCAAACAGGATGGATTCCGTTTTAATAACCATTGCAACGGCCCTTCAGCATAAAGTTGTGTGATAATATATACATGATTATTCTAACAACTTCTTTTTAAACTTGTTTACGTTTGGAAGTTGCTTTAACTTCATAATTCAAGCCATTCCATAGTTTCACTCCACAAATTGAAGTACAAAAACCTTTAATGGTCGTTCTATAACTAAGCACTTTGAAATTAAAATTCCCCCTTAAATTGTAACCCTCCTCTCGTGTGCTGGAACAATTTTTGAATGCTTCCTGAGAGTTTATTGATTTTGGCTTTATACATTATTTGTGCAGTTTGATACAAAATAATATTCAATTTCAATATTTTTGACTGTAAGAATAGTGAGTGAGTATGGTGCAGATATCCAACCTTGTTGATGATGCGTGCAGCTCTTTTCTGAAGTATACTCAGGGCCGGCCCAAATGCTAAGGGCGCCGTCCATCAGGGGGCGCCACGCCAGTGCCACAAATGCTGGAGAAAAAAAAAGAAAAAAAAAAGTTGGTACTATTATTTCTAAATACAAAAAATAATCCCACGTTAATTAAAATGCAAAGTAAAGCCTATTTAATAGAAATATTATTTGTTACAACATTACGCCCACCCCCTGCACGGTGCGCCCCCTCCCTTCCCGTATCATGACTCTTTTTGGACGTCACCACATCAAAAAATCAACACAAGATGTCAAAACGGCCAAAACTGTCAGGTGCCCAGGGAAGAAAAAAGAGAAAAGAAGAGGAGAAACGATAAAAAGACAGAGGTAGCAGGTAGGTAACGTTAGCCTACATGAAATTATTTGTCTGTTACAGAATGTGATAGTAACCTGGCTTTTTAGCATTAAGCTAATGTTACATGATTCTGCAATTGCTAATCAATAAATAGCTAGTTCTGTTTTAACGTCGGGTTAATATTGTGGAGGGGGCTAAATTGTTATGGAAAATAATAATGTAACGTTAGGCAATTACAGTACTCCCACCTTACATTCCTCAGGGACATTTGCATTAGATCTTTTAAGCAGGTGTTTTTTGTTTACATTGTTATTGCCTTCTGGTTAGCTAATGTTTGCCCTGCTGGTAATAGTCACTTTTCCACCCCTTTATATATTAGGTATAGTTGTAAGCCTAGTTGTTAAAGTGCACATCATTAATGTTAATTAAGCAATATCACATGAGAGGGAATGCTGTTTTTTTAATTTGAGCACTGCTGTAATTCGGTTAAAGATAATCATAACATAACATTCTCATATAATATGTTAATTTGCTTTCTTTAAGTAAAAAAAAGAAGGTCAAAGACAAAGCTATTCGGTTTCTTGTGAGTATATACACTTCACTGCCGATGTGGGGGGGCGCCAGATTGGTTAGGGCCAGGCCTGAGTACACTTATTGACTTTATTCAGCTTTTGTAATTATTGCCCCCAGACTTCCGCACAGTAGGTTGAATATGGTAAGACTAATGAACAGTAGAGAATGTGGAGTGATTTGTGATCCAGAACCTGCTTTGCTTTATTTATTACTGAGATGCTTCTTGACAGCTGAGTTTGGACATGGCTTCTATCCATCGGTCCAAGGCTCACCACACAGCTTCTCCAACAGTTTCACGACAGCATGCAGGCCAGGGTTCCAATTGGGTGTCCATGTCAAGATTGGAGTGATGGCTCTTAGTTATTGTCAACATGTTCCTCACCGCAGTCATTCCCATGAGCAAGTGAAGAACGCGGAGTAGTTTCCAACCTATTTAACAACCACCAAGACTACTGGCCATCAGGTCTGTGAGCTGCTTCCCTTCACAATGTGGTTGGTCTTCAGATCCACATGGAGAAGATGTCCACCTCTGCACATAACTCCCAACTCCAATCTGGAGTGAGCTCCACATGGCGGTGTTCTTTAAGCATTGCAACATTGTATTGAAAGTATGGCAGCAGACTTCCTGACTCTCAGGTGTTGAAGACAAGGGCATGAGCGGACTGCAAGAACTACCCAACCAGGTTCAACACACGTCTGGAAATACTGTATGTGGATCAGCAATTGGTCTTCACCGCCACATGAGGGCACTAAACACCCTCTTTCCCCCCTGGAGTTATCATCACAACCATGGACTGCCATAAGCAACTATGTGTACGTACTGTATGTATATATATATATATATATATATATATACCTGTATGTATGCATATACAAACCCCGTTTCCATATGAGTTGGGAAATTGTGTTAGATGTAAATATAAACGGAATACAATGATTTGCAAATCCTTTTCAACCCATATTCAGTTGAATGCACTACAAAGACAACATATAAAGACAACATATTTGATGTTCAAACTCATAAACTTTGTTTTTTTGCAAATAATAATTGACTTAGAATTTCATGGCTGCAACACGTGCCAAAGTAGTTGGGAAAGGGCATGTTCACCACTGTGTTACATGGCCTCTCCTTTTAACAACACTCAGTAAAGGTTTGGGAACTGAGGAGACACACCTTCTCAGGTGGAATTCTTTCCCATTCTTGCTTGATGTACATCTTAAGTTGTTCAACAGTCCGGGGGTCTCCGTTGTGGTATTTTAGGCTGGACTACAGGTAGGCCAGTCTAGTACCCGCATTCTTTTACTATGAAGCCACGTTGATGTAACCCGTGGCTTGGCATTGTCTTGCTGAAATAAGCAGGGGCGTCCATGATAACGTTGCTTGGATTGCTCCAAAACCTGTATGTACCTTTCAGCATTAATGGTGCCTTCACAGATGTGTAAGTTACCCATGTCTTGGCCACTAATACACCCCCATACCATCACACATGCTGGCTTTTACACTTTGCGCCTAGAACAATCTGGATGGTTCTTTTCCTCTTTGATCCGGAGGACACGACGTCCACAGTTTCCAAGAACAATTTGAAATGTGGACTCGTCAGACCACAGAACACTTTTCCACTTCGCATCAGTCCATCTTAGATGAGCTCAGGCCCAGCGAAGCCGACAGCGTTTCTGGGTGTTGTTGATAAACGGTTTTCGCCTTGCATAGGAGAGTTTTAACTTGCACTTACAGATGTAGCGACCAACTGTAGTTACTGACAGTGGGTTTCTGAAGTGTTCCTGAGCCCATGTGGTGATATCCTTTACACACTGATGTCGCTTGTTGATGCGGTGCAGCCTGAGGGATGGAAGGTCACGGGCTTAGCTGCTTACGTGCAGTGATTTCTCCAGATTCTCTGAACCCTTTGATGATATTACGGAGCGTAGATGGTGAAATCCCTAAATTCCTTGCAATAGCTGGTTGAGAAAGGTTGTTCTTAAACTGTTCAACAATTTGCTCACGCATTTGTTGACAAAGTGGTGACCCTCGCCCCATCCTTGTTTGTGAATGACTGAGCATTTCATGGAATCTACTTTTATACGCAATCATGGCACCCACCTGTTCCCAATTTGCCTGTTCACCTGTGGGATGTTCCAAATAAGTGTTTGATGAGCATTCCTCAACTTTATCAGTATTTATTGCCACCTTTCCCAACTTCTTTGTCACGTGTTGCTGCCATCAAATTCTAAAGTTAATGATTATTTGCAACAAAAAAAAAGGTTTATCAGTTTGAACATGAAATATGTTGTCTTTGTAGCATATTCAACTGAATATGGGTTGAAAAGGATTTGCAAATCATTGTATTCCGTTTATATTTACATCTAACACAATTTCCCAACTCATATGGAAACGGGGTTTGTATGTATGTATATGTACTGTGTGTATATATGTGTATACATCTTGGTGGTAGATTGAATATTTGCTACTACCACCAAGATGTGTATGTACTGTATGTATGTACAGTATATATATATGTAAATAATGTATGTATATATATATATATATATATATATATATATATATATATATATATATATATATATATATATATATATATATATATATATATATATATGTGTGTATATATATATATATGTATGTGTGTATATATATGTGTGTATGTGTAAATGTATGCATATATATGTGTATGTATATGCGTATGTGTGTATATATATATGTGTATATGTATGCATATATATGTGTATGTATGTGTATATATATATGCGTATGTATGTGTATATATATGTATGTGTGTATATATATGCGTATGTATGTGTATATATGTATATATATATATGCGTATGTATGTGTATATATATGTATGTGTGTATATATATGCGTATGTATGTGTATATATGTATATATATATGTGTGTACTGTATGTATATTTATGTATGTATGTATGTACTGTGTATATATGTATGCATATGTATGTGTATATATATGCGTATGTATGTGTGTATATATGTGTGTGTATATATATATAGTATGTATGTGTGTATATATGTATGTGTGTATATATATATGTGTGTGTATATATACAGTATGTATGTGTATATATGTGTGTATGTATGTGTATATATATATGTATGTATGTATGTACTGTGTATATATGTATGTATATATATGTGTGTGTGTATATATATATGTATGTACTGTGTATATATGTATGTATGTATATATATATATATGTGTGTGTGTGTATACATATATGTATATATATATATGTGTGTGTATATATATATGTGTGCATATATATATATGTGTGTGTGTGTGTATACATATATGTATATATATGTGTGTGTGTATATATATATGTGTGCATATATATATATAATAATAATAATAATACCTGGGATTTATATAGCGCTTTTCTAAGTACCCAAAGTCGCTTTACATGTTAAAAACCCATCATTCATTCACACCTGGTGGTGGTAAGCTACTTTCGTAGCCACAGCTGCCCTGGGGTAGACTGACGGAAGCGTGGCTGCCAATTTGCGCCTACGGCCCCTCCGACCACCACCTATCATTCATTCAACATTCATTCACCGGTGTGAGTGGCACCGGGGGCAAGGGTGAAGTGTCCTGCCCAAGGACACAACGGCATGGTATGAGGCGGGGAGCGAACCTGCAACCCTCAGGTTTCTGACATGGGCGCTCTACCCACTACGCCATGCCGCCCCTATATGTGTGTGTGTATATATATATGTATGTACTGTGTATATATGTATGTATGTATATATATATATATGTGTGTGTGTATACATATATGTATATATATATATATATGTGTGTGTGTATATATATGTGTGCATATATATGTATATGTATGTGTATTTGTATGTATGTGTGTATATGTATGTATGTAAACACATACATATATAATGTATAATATATGTATATATACATGTATATACCTGCAATGAGGTGGCGACTTGTCCAGGGTGTACCTCGTCTTCCGCCCGAATGCAGCTGAGACCCCAAAAAGGGACAAGCGGTAGAAAATGGATGGATGGATGGACATGTATATACAAATATATTTACATGTATGTGTATATATGTATGTATGTATATGTGCGCTTTTCTACCTTCAAGGTACTTTTAATGCTTTGACACTATTTCCACATTCACACACTGATGGCGCTAACTACCACCCATCAGAAGCAAGGGTGAAGCGTCTTGCTCAAGGACACCATCGACATGACGAGGGGATCGAACCAGGAACCCCTCAGAACCCAAATAGTAAGTAGTGTTACTGACGAGTGCAAAACAAGGTAAAGAGCAAGAAGTAGGATTATTTGTATCCATGAACTGAAGATGGTAGATATTTTTTTGGGAGGGGGTATTTTTTTTATATCATTTATCATAAATAAATAGTTTTTTAATTTAAAGAAATCCCACACTTTTCTTAATGATTTTTTTCCCCCCGAAAATACTATTTTCTCAAGAAGTTAGTTATATTTAATGTTGGACCAAATAACAAATACAACGTTCAATATAAGAAGTTTTTTTTTTTAAATTAAACTAATGTACTTATTTTGTTTTCATTATTTAGTTTGCAAATATTTCAAAAGGGCTAAAATCTAAAATTGGTGGTAGTCCCCCCCAGCACACCATCCATCCATCCGGTTTTCTACCGCTTGTCCCTACAGCGCCTCCGCTGGTGGCCGCCAAGTAGTGCAAGATGTCAATCAGCAATCAATTGCCACAAACCGACGCCATTTTTGTCTTCTTGGGTCACATGACCCCGCCCTGCTGTCCTATTATTAGCCGCCCTGAATACTTCACAGGCCACAAGAAATGACTCGTGGAAAATATGCGTGACCTTTTTTTATTTGTTCATTTTGACCACTTAAACTTCAACTTGAACTGGAAATTATGGGGCAACTTTTTTTCCCCAGTGTGGTTATGTTTCGTGTACAAGTCTTAAAAGACAAAATGTAATATATGATATATGACAGCTGTTTGGGACATCTAGCAAAGTAAACACCTGAAAAGCAAACCATATATATTTATATATAATACACACACTGCTGATTGGTTCACCTTTGACCCACTTGCCACGTGATTCATTCCACAACTTCTCCAAATCCTCCAAAAAAAACCTCAAACCTCCCAGACTACTTTTTTTTTTTTTTACAATCAATAGTCACAAATTCTATTTCCTTCCATGCATAATGTGCTCAAATAAATGCTTAACATACAAAACAAAGGAAAAAAAACATATGGTATGTAACAAGGCTTTTATTTTGTGGCACATCCTTTTTTTTCTTTTATTTTGGAAAACATTCACATTTTTAAAAATAAGAAAAACACGATCAATTAATTTTTTGGTGGTTTTTTTTTAGTACTTCGATAAATTTTATCTGTTCTTATTCAACCAAAATTTTTATTTTTTTCATCAATCAGTAGTCACAAAGTCGACTTCCTTCCCTGCGTAATATGCCCAAATAAATGCTTAATATACCAAATAAATGGGAAAAAAACATAATATGTAACAATACTTCGATTTTGTGGCACATCCTTTTTTTTTTCTTTCATTTTGGAAAACTTTCCAATTTAAAAAAATAAGAAAAACATTACCAATTAATTTTTTTTTGGGTACTTCTATACATTTTTGTTCGTTTTCTTATTCAATTAACCAAAAATGTTTTGTTTTTTTAACAATCAGTCACAAATTCTACTTCCTTCCCTACGTAATGTGCTCAAATAAATGCTTAACATACCAAATAAATGGGGAAAAAAACATAGTATGTAACAATGCTTTTATTTTTTGGCACATCCTTTTTTTTCTTTCATTCTGGAAAACATTCCAATTTAAAAAATAAGAAAAACATGACCGATTAATTGTATTTTTTTTTTGGTACGTCTATACATTTTTGTTCGTTTTCTTATTCAATTAACCAAAAATGTAGTTTTTTTAACAATCAGTCACAAATTCTACTTCCTTCCCTACGTAATGTGCTCAAATAAATGCTTAACATACCAAATAAATGAAAAAAAAAACATATTTTGTAACAATGCTTTTATTTTGTGGGACATCCTTTTTTTTCTTTCATTTTGGGAAAACATTCAAATTTTTTAAAATAAGAAAAACACGATCAATTAATCTTTTTATTTTATTTTGGTACTTCTATACATTTTTATTCGTTTTCTTATTCAATTAACCAAAAATTTTTTTTTTAAACAATCAGTCACAAATTCTACTTCCTTCCCTGTGTAATGCGCTCAAATAAATGCTTAACATACCAAATAAATGGAAAAAAAAAACAGTATGTAACAATGCTTTTATTTTGTGGTGCATCATTTTTTTTCCTTTAATTTTTGAAAAAAAAAGCCACTTTTTTAATCAAGAAAAACACGATCAATTAAGTTCTTGTGGGGGGTTTTTGGTACTTCTATACATTTTTAGTTTTCTTACTCAATTAACCAAAAATGTATTTAAAAAAATATTTCAGAGGAAAAAAAATATAATTTTTTTTGTTTTAGGAAAAACTCAAAAAATTGTTATAAGGATGAAAAAATATCCCAAAAATGCAGTCAGTCGGGTTTTAAAAATATAAATTTAAGGAAAATTTGGGGCTTTTTTTCAGATGCCCATTTCCATAACTAACAAGGAAAATGGGCTTTGGACTTTAGTGCAACGCTGCATTGTAAATATAAATACCTTTTTTTAACGGCCGTCCCCCGACCTTTGACACGGTGTCACCCATTTATTGTCCTCCACATGTGCAAACGTTAGCGTCGATTTTGTTTTCGTGCAACTTGAAAAAAATCTGGATAAAGTGTCAGGACCAGGAAAGAACCGCACGCACACAAAAAGAAAATAAAAAAAGAATTAAAAGCTTTTTAAAACCACAAAAGCTGGAGATGGCACATCAAATGACAAATACATTCAAAAGAATTCAATGTCTAAAATGCATCAAAGCTTATATTTAAGAAGAAAACTTAAACATTTCAACTCCAATTCGAAGACGATGCGTCCTCCCCTTCACAATAAAAGTCTGGTGGCTTTGGAAAATAAAAATAAAAGCGTGTTTTTGTTCTTCGTCACCGTGTGGTTTATTTCTCTTCTTGTACATGAGTGGAGGTAGACTGCAGGGGGCGGGGACTTGCTTGAGGAGGAGGAGGGGGGCGGGACTTGAAGGCCTGGATGACATCACGTCTGGTGCACCTCGTGGAACATCAGCTCTCGCGGGATTCGCGTCTCCGGGCCGTAGAGCTTGCAGGCGCGGCGCTCGAAGGCGGCCACGTTCTGCTTGACCACCTCGTCGAAGAACATGGTGGCCAGCTGGGAGTGCAGCAGCGAGCGGAACTCGAAGGAGATCTGTGGCGAGGAGAGGCGGCGTCGTCATGGAAACGCAGACGGGGGCGGAACAAGAGAAGGAGAGACTCACGGAGAAGTCCACGGTGCAGGTGCGAGGGTAGCCGGGGATGCCGGGACTGAAGCGCCAGATGGTCTCCAGGTGGTTGAACAACTTGCCGTCTGTGCACACCGCCTGCAGGTAACACAGGTGAGTCAGCCGGGGTGAAGGTGGTGACAGAAACACAGGTGAGTCAGCTGGGGTGAAGGTGGTGACAGAAACACAGGTGAGTCAGCTGGGGTGAAGGTGACAGAAACACAGGTGAGTCAGCTGGGATGAAGGTGGTGACAGTAACACAGGTGAGTCAGCTGGGGTGAAGGTGACAGAAACACAGGTGAGTCAGCTGGGATGAAGGTGGTGACAGTAACACAGGTGAGTCAGCTGGGGTGAAGGTGGTGACAGAAACACAGGTGAGTCAGCTGGGGTGAAGGTGACAGAAACACAGGTGAGTCAGCTGGGATGAAGGTGGTGACAGTAACACAGGTGAGTCAGCTGGGGTGAAGGTGACAGAAACACAGGTGAGTCAGCTTGGGTGAAGGTGGTGACAGTAACACAGCAGCCGGGGTGAAGGTGACAGAAACACAGGTGAGTCAGCTGGGGTGAAGGTGGTGACAGTAACACAGGTGAGTCAGCTGAGATGAAGGTGACAGAAACACAGGTGAGTCAGCTTGGGTGAAGGTGGTGACAGTAACACAGCAGCCGGGGTGAAGGTGACAGAAACACAGGTGAGTCAGCTGGGGTGAAGGTGACAGAAACACAGGTGAGTCAGCTGGGATGAAGGTGGTGACAGTAACACAGCAGCCGGGGTGAAGGTGACAGAAACACAGGTGAGTCAGCTGGGGTGAAGGTGGTGACAGTAACACAGGTGAGTCAGCTGAGATGAAGGTGATAGAAACACAGGTGAGTCAGCTTGGGTGAAGGTGGTGACAGTAACACAGCAGCCGGGGTGAAGGTGACAGAAACACAGGTGAGTCAGCTGGGATGAAGGTGACAGAAACACAGGTGAGTCAGCTTGGGTGAAGGTGACAGAAACACAGGTGAGTCAGCTGGGGTGAAGGTGACAGAAACACAGGTGAGTCAGCTTGGGTGAAGGTGACAGAAACACAGGTGAGTCAGCTGGGGTGAAGGTGACAGTAACACAGGTGAGTCAGCTTGGGTGAAGGTGACAGAAACACAGGTGAGTCAGCTGGGGTGAAGGTGACAGAAACACAGGTGAGTCAGCTGGGATGGAGAAAGTGATGTGCACCTTGACCAGGTGAGGTCTGACGCAGGTGATCATGGAGGTGTAGCGCTCCACCACGGGGGGGAAGCCCACCTCCAGCTGGGCCTTGCAGTGACCCGCCCGCCTCGCCACCGTCACAGACTTCTTGCACCAGGGGACAAAAAGTTTGTAGTCGTCCACCTTGGCCACCACCTCGTACATCTCCTGCATGGAGAAGCTGACACACACACACACACACACACACACACACACACACACACACACACACACACACACACACACACACACACACACACACACACACACACACACATTAACACAGACCTTTCATGACACTTTCAATCACTTCCCAAAATATAACTGAGAAAGGTAAGATACAATTATTATAATCGAGAATTATAACTGATAGTTATTATAACTGATAGTTATTATGACTAATATAGTTGTTATTATGACTGATATAGATGTTATTATGACTGATATAGTTCTTATTATGACTGATATAGTTGTTATTATGACTGCTATAGTTATTATGACTGCTATAGTTATTATGACTGCTATAGTTGTTATTGTGACTGATAGTTGTTATGATGACTGATATAGTTGTTATTATAACTGATCTAGTTGTTATTATGACTGATATAGTTGTTATTATGACTGATATAATTGTTATTATAACTGATCTACTTGTTATTATAACTGATCTACTTGTTATTATGACTGATATAGTTATTATGACTGATATAGTTGTTATTATGACTGATATACTTGTTATTATAACTGATATAGTTGTTATTATCACTAATGATTCCCGGGCGCGGCACCGCTGCTGCCCACTGCTCCCCTCACCTCCCAGCGGGTGAACAAGGGGATGGGTCAAATGCAGAGGACAAATTTCAATCATTGGTACTTTAACTTTTACTTAATATAGTTGTTATTATGGCTGATATAGTTGTTATTATGACTGATATAGTTGTTATAACTGATAGAGTTGTTATTATGACTGATATAGTAATGTTATGTTATTTTCATTTATTATGAGCCCCCCAACCAACTGTTACATCAGCCCGGGGGTGTTGTTATGACTGATATTATTATGACTGATATAGTTGTTATGACTGATATAGTTGTTATTATGACTGATATAGTTGTTATGACTGATATAGTTGTTATGACTGATATAGTTGTTATTATGACTAATATAGTTGTTGTGACTGATATAGTTGTTATGATGACTGATATACTTATTATAACTGATACACTTATTATAACTGATAAAGTTGTTATTATGACTGATAGTTAGGACTGACATAGTTG
Source organism: Entelurus aequoreus (assembly GCF_033978785.1). NCBI lineage: Eukaryota > Metazoa > Chordata > Actinopteri > Syngnathiformes > Syngnathidae > Entelurus > Entelurus aequoreus. The sequence continues at coordinate 7,461,477 of NC_084737.1, read as the reverse complement.
TTATTATAAGTGATACTTATAACTGATATAATTATATAGTTGTTATTATAACTGATAGTTGTTATTATGGCTGATATAGTTATTAGAACTGATATTTATTATAACTGATATACTTGTTATTATGACTGATAGCTACTACAACGGATATAGTTGTTATAACTGATATACTTGTTATTATGACTGATAGTTATTATAACTGATAGTTACTATAACTGATAGTTATAACTGATACACTTATTATGACTGATAGTTATTATAAGTGATATACTTGTTATTATGACTGATAGTTATTATTAGTATCAGTTATTGTGTTTTTGTTAGCTGAAGAAACGAGCATAGCTAAATGTTTTTAAAGAAGATTGGAGATTATATGTGACTTTTCTTATATTATTTCCAAGGTTTTTTCTTGTTTATTATCTTACTTTTCTTACCAGTTGGTACCTGTTTTTGTGTGTTTGGGATCCTCATCAGCTACAGCATGGAGGAGGAAAATGACCACACAGACAGTGACACTTCCCCGTCAATCACTTGTTTATTTGGTTATGGTTAAAGTTTATTTCGAACATGCTCTACAGATGCGTTAAAATGTGACTCTACTTTTGATCAACTTTGGATGGATTTATTTTAGGAGCGAAGAATTAAAGGGTTAAAATTTGTATTTCTTTTTTTAAAGGTCGCACAACCTATTTCAAGTGGCAAATGCGGGTAAAATGCTCGCACTGTACAGCCCTGCTTTGGTGCGCTGAGCGTTTGCTCTGGACTTACTCAGGACTAGAATCCACTCGCAAGTGGACCGAGGCCCATTGTTGCGCTTTTTTTGCTGCGCACATTTGCTTCTGCTACACAAAACATGTAAGTGTGCAGACACAAGCATACAAACATTACCCGAGTATCCTGCGCTCCGAGTACTCCTTCCTCTTGTTGGTGAGGCTGATGAAGTTGCGGCTTTGAGGAAGACTCGCCATGGCCGCGTCCCAGTCGTGGAGGCACAGCGCTCTGGGAGACCTGGTCATCAGGATGCCGCAGGAGGACAAATGTCTGCCAAGGTCGGGGGGAACAAGAGAGACGTCACTGGGATGGACGACCAGCAGAAAGGACGACGACATTCCGGCTGCCAGGGTGACAACAACACCGCACAAAAGGTACACACGCACACACACACACACACACACATATGCTGGTGTATTCCGAGATGACATGTGACCAGCGCTCTCCTGCGCCTCACTGGAATGCTGACCTCCACGAGGCAAGATGGCACTGGAAATATCCCAGTCATCCATGAACGCACCTGATCAGGTCTTTTTAAAAACCTTCCACTGTGTCTTTGGCCTTTTCAAGCGCGCCAAACGAGACGTCTCCTTTAAACAACCTACTTTTTCTCAAATATTACCTGCAATATCATTTCTACTGCTTCCTCATTATGGTTAATTAGGATAGTTATTATAAATGATATACTTGCTATTAGGATTGATAGTTATTATGATTGATAGTTATTATAACTGATAAAGTTGTTATTATGACTGATATAGTTGTTATAATGTCTGATATAGCTGTTATTATAACTGATAAAGTTGTTATTATGACTGATATAGTTGTTATTATGACTGATATAGCTGTTATTATGACTGATATAGTTGTTATTATAACTGATACAGTTGTTATTGTGACTGATATAGTTGTTATAACTGATAAAAGTTATTATAACTGATACAGTTGTTAAAAAAAGTTAAAGTACCAATGATTGTCACACACACTAGGTGTGGCGAAATTATTCTCTATCATGACTGATATACTTATTATGACTGATATAGTTGTTATTATGTCTGATATAGTTGTTATTATGACTGATAAAGTTGTTATTATCACTGATATATTTATTATGACTGATAAAGTTATTATAACTGATACAGTTATTATGACTGATATAGTTATTATGACTGATATAGTTGTTATTATGTCTGATATAGTTGTTATTATGACTGATAAAGTTGTTATTATCACTGATATAGTTATTATAACTGATAAACTTGTTATTATAACTGATAGTTGTTATTATGACTGATGTAGTTATTATGACTGATATAGTTGTTATGTCTTATATAGTTATTATAACTGATAAAGTTGTTATTATACTGATACAGTTGTTATTATAACTGATATAGTTATGACTGATAAAGTTGTTATTATCAGTGATAGTTATTATAACTGTTAAGTTATTATAACTGATACAGTTGTTATTATGACTGATATAGTTGTTTTGACTGATATAGATGGTATTATGTCTGATATAGTTGTTATTATGACTGATAAAGTTATTATCACTGATATAGTTATCATGACTGTTATAGTTGTTATTATGACTGATATAGTTGTTATAATTTATAAAAGTTGTTATAATTGATGAAGTTGTTATTATGACTGATAGTTATCATAACTGATATACTTGTCCAGGGTGTACCCCGCCTTCCGCCTGAATGCAGCTGGGATAGGCTCCAGCACCCCCCGCGACCCCGAAAGGGACAAGCGGTAGAAAATGGATGGATGGATTCTTGTATTGACTGCTATTATTAGAAGTGATAGTTACTATGACTGATATACTTGTTATGTCTGATAGTTATTCTAACTGATAAACTTGTCTTGACTACTATTATTAGAAATTAAAGTTATTATGACTAGGGCTGGGCGATATATCGCGGGTTTGTCTCGATATGGAAAATTACTATATCGTGACATTAGAGTATACGTTCTCAGGCAGCTGCGGGCATTACACTACAGGCGTTTCTCACTCTTTCTTGTCCCTCCTTCTCACAGAGACATAAAACAAGCGCACCTTCTTACATACGTCGCGCGTGCAACGTCATACGCTCTCCCGGAGCAGAGAGGTAGCGACATGGCTAATGTTAGCTGTGATGCTAGCGGAGAGGTGCGAGTGGTAATACGAGAGAAAGAAGGTGCGAATCCGGTAACAAAATGAAGGAAGAATAATTAATTCCCAAGAAAAAGAGCACGGGGTCCATCATCTGGCGGTGGTTTGGCTTCAAGCGGGAAGATGTCGAACAGACAACCGTAATATGTCAAGTATGCGGCAAAAGCCTTGTTACAAAAAGTAGCGCCACTGCTAATGTGTAGCATCATTTGAAAAGTCACCCGCTAGAGAATGAAGAGTGCTTCAAACTCTGCAAGTCAACATCTCCGGCCGGTGCCACACTAACAAAATGCCCAAGCAACCATTTCCAGATCAGACAAAAATAGTCAACAACAGGAGATAACGTCCGCAGGAACCTACCACATAGTGAAGGACATACACTATTTGATTTCCTATTATGCAGCTCATTTTTATTTGACACTTATTGAAATATCTTGTGTGACATCATGCACAAAAGTGCACTTTATTAGTTTTTAACTTTTGTAGTGGCGTTCTGTACAAAAAGTGCACTTTAATTTAGTGTTGTGATAAGTCATCTTAGTGACATCATGCACCAAAGTGCACTCATAGCTTGTTTTATGACAATCTTGCACTTTCTGTTTTGGAAATGACATGAATGTTTGTGCCACTGCTTAATAACTGTTTCATAATTACACTTCTGCTAAATGGACTTAGTTGTGATTTCCCTCTCGGCATGAAAGTTTAAAAGTAGCATATATTAATGGAGTATGAAGAAGAATGTTTTAATGTAGACACATAGAATCATCATACTGCTGTGATTATATGCATCAAAATATGGAGATATATATCGTGTTTCGTGACATGGCCTCAAAATATGGAGATATATATCGTGTTTCGTGACATGGCCTCAAAATATCGAGATATATATCGTGTACCGTGACATGGCCTCAAAATATGGAGATATATATCGTGCATCGTGACATGGCCTCAAAATATCGAGATATACATCGTTTATCGTGACATGGCCTCAAAATATCGTGATATATATCGTGCATCGTGACATGGCCTCAAAATATGGAGATGTATATCGTGTATCGTGACATGGCCTCAAAATATCGAGATATATGTCGTGTATCGTGACATGGCCTCAAAATATGGAGATATATATCGTGTATCGTGACATGGCCTCAAAATATCCAGATATATATCGTGTATCGTGACATGGCCTCAAAATATCCAGATATATATCGTGTATCGTGACATGGTCTCAAAATATGGAGATATATATCGTGTATCGTGACATGGCCTCAAAATATGGAGATATATATTGTGTATCGTGACATGGCCTCAATATATGGAGATATATATCGTGTATCGTGACATGGCCTCAAAATATGGAGATGTATATCGTGTATCGTGACATGGCCTCAAAATATCGAGATATATATCGTGCATCGTGACATGGCCTCAAAATATCGAGATATATGTCCTGTATCGTGACATGGTCTCAAAATATGGAGATATATGTCGTGTATCGTGACATGGCCTCAAAATATGGAGATATATATCGTGTATCGTGACATGGCCTCAAAATATCGAGATATATATCGTGCATCGTGACATGGCCTCAAAATATGGAGATATATATCGTGTATCGTGACATGGCCTCAAAATATCGAGATATATATCGTGCATCGTGACATGGCCTCAAAATATCGAGATATATATCGTGCATCGTGACATGGCCTCAAAATATGGAGATATATATCGTGTATCGTGACATGGCCTCAAAATATGGAGATATATATCGTGTATCGTGACATGGCCTCAAAATATGGAGATATATATTGTGCATCATGACATGGCCTCAAAATATGGAGATATATATTGTGTATCGTGACATGGCCTCAAAATATGGAGATATATATTGTGTATCGTGACATGGCCTCAAAATATGGAGATTTATATCGTGTATCATGACATGGCCTCAAAATATGGAGATATATATTGTGTATCGTGACATGGCCTCAAAATATCGTGATATATATCGTGTATCGTGTCATGGCCTCAAAATATGGAGATATATGTCGTGTACCGTGACATGGCCTCAAAATATGGAGATATACCGTCTATTGTGACATGGCTTTAAAATATCGAGAGATATATATCGTGTATCGTGACATGGCCTCAAAATATCGCGATATTAATAAAAGGCCATATCGCCCAGACCTACTTACGGCCACAGTGGAATGTTGCTGATAAATTCAGATTTACTTTGTTGGGGTTTTTTTTACCTGATGTTTTGTCGGCTACACATCCGGGGCACCGCCGGCCGGCAGGAGCGAGGAGAGCCGCCGACAGCCAGCTGGAGATAGTCGCTGAAGGTCCGCACACCCATGGGCAACCTCCGGGCGCTCGCCATGGAAGCAGCGGGGGAAAAAAACTCCGTCAAAATGGTAAATTATTATTTTTTGTTAAAAAGAAAAAGCCAAGAGGAAATACGTGTCCAAAAATATCACTCGCTAGCTCGCTGCCAACGTAACTAGTGACGCTAGCTAGCATTGGCTAGCTAGCAGGCTATCGTAAGAGTCCGAATGGACGCGACATAGAGCGAGGACATGACTAACTCCCTCACATCGTAAGTCAGCCTATATTTATTAGTAGCGTTTTATTTTTGTTGTTGTTGGAGGTTTTTCCAGTCAAATATTGCCGCTTGTCTCCGCTCGACCTTCTTGCTGCTAAATAAAAACGCCGGTGGGACAGAACAATTTGTTCTGCTGCTTGGCGGCGCACACGAAGGAGTGTTAGGTTGGAATACTGACCCCTAGCGGACCGGAAGAATTCACTCAATCTGTTAGAGCAGTGGTTCTCAAATGGGGGTACGCGTACCCCTGGGGGTACTTGAAGCTATGCCAAGGGGTACGTGAGATTTTTTTTAAATATTCTAAAAATAGCAACAATTCAAAAATATTTTATAAATATTTATTGAATAATACTTCAACAAAATATGAATGTAAGTTCATAAACTGAACATCAAATCAAGTAGGCTATTCCATTCATTACCATAAAGCCAGAGTTTCCCCCATGCCATGATGGTTTGACCCTCACTAAAAATGTCTGTCAAAAAGAACTGTGAAAAGAAATGCAACAATGCAATATTCAGTGTTGACAGCTAGACTTTTTGTGGACATGTTCCATAAATATTGATGTAAATATTTCTTTTTTTGTGAAGAAATGTTTAGAATTAGGTTCATGAATCCAGATGGATCTCTATTACAATCCCCAAAGAGGGCACTTTAAGTTGATGATTACTTCTATGTGTAGAAATATTTATTTATAATCAAATCACTTGTTTATTTTTCAACAAGTTTTTAGTTATTTATATATCTTTTTTTCCAAATAGTTCAAGAAAGACCACTACAAATTAGCAATATTGTGCACTGTTATACAATTTAATAAATCAGAAACTGATGACATAGTGCTGTATTTTACTTCTTTATCTCTTTTTTTCAACCAAAAATGCTTTGCTCTGATTAGGGGGTACTTAAATTCAAAAAATGTTCACAGGGGGTACATCACTGAAAAAAGGTTGAGAACCACTGTGTTAGAGCAGTGTTTTTAAACCTTTTTTGAGCCAAGGCACATTTTTTTCATTGAAAAAATCCTGAGGCACACCATCAGCACAAATTATCAAAAAACGAAACTCAGTAGCCGATGTTGACAATAAAAAGTTGTTCTCGCAATTGTTGGATATGAATTTAAAGCATAACCAAGCATGCATCACTATAGCTCTTGTCTCAAAGTAGGTGTACTGCATACTTACCAACCTTGAGACCTCCGAATTCGGGAGAAAATATATATATTTTATTATATATATATATATATATATATATATATATATATATATATATATATATATATATATATATATATATATATATATATATATATATATATATATATATATATACACTACCGTTCAAAAGTTTGGGGTCACATAGAAATGTCCTTATTTTTGAAGGAAAAGCACTGTACTTTTCAATGAAGATAACTTTAAACTAGTCTTAACTTTAAAGAAATACACTCTATACATTGCTAATGTGGTAAATGACTATTCTAGCTGCAAATGTCTGGTTTTTGGTGCAATATCTACATAGGTGTATAGAGGCCCATTTCCAGCTACTATCACTCCAGTGTTCTAATGGTACAATGTGTTTGCTCATTGGCTCAGAAGGCTAATTGATGATTAGAAAACCCTTGTGCAATCATGTTCACACATCTGAAAACAGTTTAGCTCGTTACAGAAGCTACAAAACTGACCTTCCTTTGAGCAGATTGAGTTTCTGGAGCATCACATTTGTGGGGTCAATTAAACGCTCAAAATGGCCAGAAAAAGAGAACTTTCATCTGAAACTCAACAGTCTATTCTTGTTCTTAGAAATGAAGGCTATTCCACAAAATTGTTTGGGTGACCCCAAACTTTTGAACAGGTGGGTGCCATGATTGGGTATAAAAGTAGATTCCATGAAATGCTCAGTCATTCACAAACAAGGATGGGGCGAGGGTCACCACTTTGTCAACAAATGCGTGAGCAAATTGTTGAACAGTTTAAGAAAAACCTTTCTCAACCAGCTATTGCAAGGAATTTAGGGATTTCACCATCTACGCCCCGTAATCTCATCAAAGGGTTCAGAGAATCTGGAGAAATCACTGCACGTAAGCAGCTAAACCCGTGACCTTCGATCCCTCAGGCTGTACTGCATCAACAAGTGACATCAGTGTGTAAAGGATATCACCACATGGGCTCAGGAACACTTCAGAAACCCACTGTCAGTAACTACAGTTGGTCGCTACATCTGTAAGTGCAAGTTAAAACTCACCTATGCAAGGCGAAAACCGTTTATCAACAACACCCAGAAACGTTGTCGGCTTCGCTGGGCCTGAGCTCATCTAAGATGGACTGATACAAAGTGGAAAAGTGTTCTGTGGTCTGACGAGTCCACATTTCAAATTGTTTTTGGAAACTGTGGACGTCGTGTCCTCCGGACCAAAGAGGAAAAGAACCATCCGGATTGTTCTAGGCGCAAAGTGTAAAAGCCAGCATGTGTGATGGTATGGGGGTGTATTAGTGCCCAAGACATGGGTAACTTACACATCTGTGAAGGCACCATTAATGCTGAAAGGTACATACTGGTTTTGGAGCAACATATGTTGCCATCCAAGCAACGTTACCATGGACGCCCCTGCTTATTTCAGCAAGACAATGCCAAGCCACGTGTTACATCAACGTGGCTTCATAGTAAAAGAGTGCAGGTACTAGACTGGCCTGCCTGTAGTCCAGACCTGTCTCCCATTGAAAATGTGTGGTGCATTATGAAGCCTAAAATAGCACAACGGAGACCCCCGGACTGTTGAACAACTTAAGCTGTACATCAAGCAAGAATGGGAAAGAATTCCACCTGAGAAGCTTCAAAAATGTGTCTCCTCAGTTCCCAAACCTTTACTGAGTGTTGTTCAAAGGAAAGGCCATGTAACACAGTGGTGAACATGCCCTTTCCCAACTACTTTGGCACGTGTTGCAGCCATGAAATTCTAAGTCAATTATTATTTGCAAAAAAAAAAAAAAGTTTATGAGTATGAACATCAAATATGTTGTCTTTGTAGTGCATTCAACTGAATATGGGTTGAAAAGGATTTGCAAATCATTGTATTCCGTTTATATTTACATCTAACACAATTTCCCAACTCATACGGAAACGGGGTTTGTACAAAGAAATCTAAAGTAAACAGTGGATAGCTTTTTGTTACACTTGTATGACATTTAGGTGCTTCTTGTTACACTTGTATACATTTCGGTGCTTCTTGTGTACCCCGCCTTCCGCCCGAATGCAGCTGAGATAGGCTCCAGCAACCCCCACGACCCTGAAAGGAACAAGCGGTAGAAAATGGATGGATGGATGTTACACTTGTATGACAATGAGGTATGTTAAAATGTAACACAGCATGTAATTAAGTGTTTATGATGGCCACAGTTTTACCCTGGAACCGACTATTCCTATTTCCATTCTGTTATTCCTGTATGGTACAAAAGAAAGAGTATCTCACTTCCACATTGGAGGATTCCAATATTTCCCTGAATGCTGACATTGTTTTGTCTTCTTAAAGTGCATGTTAGCATTAGCACATGATGACAAAAAAGTCTTGAACAAAGTGACTTTATAGTGAAAAAGGACAAAGCCGGATAAATTTAGGGAGTCACAAGTGCTTCCGTAATCCTCCTTAATGTTGCATTCCTCGGCTTTTTTCCCCCCCTCAAATCTAAATCGCCGCCCCTTGTAGTTGTATGTGTGAGCCATTGTTCTGATAACACAAATAGCATGTCAAAGACGCACTAATTAGTATAATGGCCTACATTTTTATGGACAACTGTTACACTCCTTTAAGTGGACCCTGGATCATGTGACCCCAGCGGAGATTTAGGGGAGCACTCGTGTTGCATTTTGGAAACACATGATTTGTAGAATTTGCAACAAACTCCCGCATTCAAGACCCCCGTGACCCTCATTTTGTTAGCTGCTTTAACGTCTCATCGGGGACGTCACCATACCGCTTTTTTTTTTTTTTTTTTACAAACCCCAAAAGCAGTGAAGTTGTCACGATGAACAGAATACGATGATTTGCAAATCCCTTTCAACTTATATTCAATTGAATAAAATGCAAAGACAAGATATTTCATGTTCAAACTGGTAAACTTTGTATATTTTTTGCAAATATTAGCTCATTTGGAATTTCATGGTTGCAATATGTTTCAAAAAAAGCTGGCACAAGTGGCAAAAAAGACGCAGGAAGTTGAGGAATGCTCATCAAAGACTTATTTGGAACATCCCACAGGTGAACGGGCTAATTGGGAACAGGTGGGTGCCATGATTGGGGTATAAAAGCAGCTTCCATGAAATGCTCAGTCGTTCACAAACAAGGACGGGGCGAGGTTCACCACTTTGTCAACAAATGCCTGAGCAAATTGTTTAAGAACAACATTTCTCAACCAGCTATTGCAAGGAATTTAGGGATTTCACCATCTACGCTCCGTAATATCATCAAAAGGTTCAGAGAATCTGTAGAAATCACTGCACGTAACATTGAATGCCCGTGACCTTGGATCCCTCAGGCGGTACTGCATCAAAAAGCGACATCAGTGTGTAAAGGATATCACCACGTGGGCTCAGGATCACTTCAGAAAACCACTGTCGGTAACTACAGTCGGTCGCTACATCTGTAAGTGCAAGTTAAAACTCTACAGTGCCATTTATCAACAACACCCAGAAACGCCGCCGGCTTCGCTGGGCCCGAGCTCATCTAAGATGGACTGATGCAAAGTGGAAAAGTGTTCTGTGGTCTGACGAGTCCACATTTTAAACAGTTTTTGGAAGCTGTGGACATCGTGTCGTCTGGACCAAAGAGGAAAAGAACCATCCGGACTGTTCTAGGGTGAAAGTGTAAAAGGCAGCATGTGTGATGGTATGGGGGTGTATTAGTGGCCAAGGCATGGGTAACTTACACATCTGTGAAGGCACCATTAATGCTGAAAGGTACATACAGGTTTTGGAGCAACATATGTTGAGTCCTACGAAGCGTTCATACTGTAAGTATTGTACCTATTACACATTGATTGTAACATGCATCTTATTTGTAGCTTTGAATACCAAATTTGGAGGTGTTGAACTCGCCATGTAAATATGCTCATGCTAATTAGTAGCAGGCATTTTGCAAAATCCAATGCAAATTAGCGTCGAGGTAGCGCGTTTGTTTTAATGCAATTCGAGTTTTTTCATGTAAGTTGTAAAGATATACTTTATTGATGTATTTTCACTTTTACATTGTTGTGAAATAAATAAATAAAAACGCTGAAAAGGCTCTCAAATGGAGACAACCTGCTAGCTTTCTGCTAAACTAGCAAGAAGAGACGTTAGCGGGAGCAGAAAAGACCGATCGTATTGGAGGCCGATATTTTCCGAAGGGATATTCGATACCAGTAGTGGATCAGGACTCCAATAGTTAAACTTTTTTATTACTAACCACAAAACAAAGCAAAAAAATACTAAAATAATTTCAATAAAATACATTTCTTGAAATTATTATTATTAATATTATTTGTCTCTAAACTAGGGTAATTTTTTATATACATTATATTTTTTATGGTCGTTATTTTATAATGGTATTTATCACATTTTAAACAAAAACTACTGTAAAAATATTAAATATTTATATATTTTGTCACTTTAAACAAGTCAGTCTTTTAAAAGCTCTTCAGCCTAAAATATATACAGTATTATTTGATATATCAAGCAATAATTCTATTGTGGGAGTTTCTAACCCTTTAAATGTTAAATAAAGACACACAAAAATATTTTTCTGCATGCTTTGAATGGGAACAGCTATCGCCATTTGTGGACAAAATAGACAAAATGGTCCAAATTGATTGCTTTAGTTTATGTTCAGATGAATGGAGGATTAAAAAAAGTATTTTTTAATCTGACATTACATTTAAAAGTTTGGGTTAGCGATAGCAGAAAAGATTTGTTATTGGATGCAGCCCGATATAATCCAAGGCTAGTTCAAAAGTACATGTTTACTTGATTTTACTCTTTTTTTTCATTAACCAAAAAATCAAAAACAAGTACTAAAATGATCTAAGAAAAATACAACTTTGGGTGTATTGTAATATTGTTATTATTATTGTTATCATTATTATTACTGTTATTTCTGGGTCAATGATTGGCAGCAACATTGATTTTCTTGGTTTGTAAAATTTTTTTATCGTTGTTTATTTTCACATTATCCACAAAAACTGTCAGCTTCCCCAATAATATTACCGGTATATATTATTTATTAGTATATATTATTTTTCCACTTTTAAAAAGTAAATATTTCAACAGCACTTAAATATTGTATAAAATATATATTGTTTTATACAATAAGCAACACGTTTGTATTCCTTTTAATGGCAGCAAGTTTATATGAATAAAAGAAAAACGCACAAAAACTATTTTAATGCATGCTTTGAATGGGAACAGGTATATCGCCATCTGGTGGACAAAATAGACAAAATAAAAGCCCTGTGGTCCAAATTGAAAGGTTAACATCAATGATTGCATTAGTTTATGTTCAGATAAATGTAGGATTAAAAATAAAGTTATTTTAAATCTGACATTATGTGTAAAAAGTCAGGTGTGCCTACTGAAGTGGCCGTGGAGTGCATGCGTGCGGGCAGACGACCTCAATCTTTGCACACATGTGATCCCCGCTTATATGCATAAATGTTCTGGGTACTGTACATTCATCCGTCATTCCAGACCTGCTTTTACTGTACTTAATCATAATCATCCTAATAAGTTCAGTGTGTGTGTGTGTGTGTGTGTGTGTGTGTGTGTGTGTGTGTGTGTGTGTGTGTGTGTGTGTGTGTGTGTGTGTGTGTGTGTGTGTGTGTGTGTGTGTGTGTGTGTGTGTGTGTGTGTGCGCACTGACTCAGCGTGGGGGTGAAACAGGCGTGAGTTCATAAAGGGCCTCTCCTGCAGCCGTCTGCTCACTAAAGGGATTTTAGTGAAGAGGCGAAAGTGTGACCATGAAGACTGTGCTGCTGCTGCTGCTGATGATGATGATGATGCTCGCCACACACTCCCTGGCCAGTAAGTAATACACCACATCAATATTTTGTTTATTTTTTTGTAAACAACTTCCAAGAAATCATGGTATATGATGTTTTGAATATGTTTAAAAGGTCATGCTTATATTTATTTATTCATCAGTTGCATTTTTTACATTGCCAATTAATTCATTAAAATAGTGCTAGTCTTCAGTCTTATTTTAACAGCTGAAAATAGGAAAACAAATTTATAAAGTCAGTTATTAAAATGTTCATTTAAAATTTAAAATATTTTTGTATTATTTATTTTTTAAATAAAAACCTTTACAAACATACATAAAACATAGCAATTAATTCTTAAGACATGTTAATACGTTTTGTCAATTAAATGAGGTTAGAAAAAAATTATTATTGTATTGAAATGGAAATGTAGTACTTTTATTGTCAAATAAAATGGTGAAATTGTATCAATGAGGTTAGAAAAAAATAATGAATGTATTGAAATAGGAATGTAGTGCATTTATTGGGAAAATAAAATGATGAAATTGTATCAATGAGGTTAGAAAAAAATAATGAATGTATTGAAATGGAAATGTGCATTTATTGTGAAGTAAAATGGTGAAATTGTATCAATGAGGTTGGAAAAAAATATTAATGTATTGAAATAGAAATGTAGTAGTTTCATTGTGAAAATAAAATGGTGAAATTGTATCATTGAGGTTATAAAAAAATAACTAATGTATTGAAATAGAAATGTAGTACATTTATTGTTAAATAAAATGGTGAAATTGTATCAATGAGGTTGTAAAAAAATAATTAATGTATTGAAATTAAATATAGTACTTTTATTGTGAAGTAAAATGGTGAAATTGTATCAATGAGGTTGGAAAAAAAATATTAATGTATTGAAATAGAAATGTAGTAGTTTCATTGTGAAAATAAAATGGTGAAATTGTATCAATGAGGTTAGAAAAAAATAATTAATGTATTGAAATGTAAATGTAGTACATTTATTGTGAAATAAAATGATGAAATTGTATAAATGAGGTTTGAAAAAAATAATTAATGTATTGAAATAGAAATGTAGTACATTTATTGTGAAATAAAACAGTGAAATTGTATCAATGAGGTTAGAAAAAAGTAATGAGTGTATTGCAATAGAAATGTAGTACTTTGATTGTGAAATAAAATGGCGGAATTGTATCATTGAGGTTATAAAAAAATAACTAATGTGTTGAAATAGAAATGTAGTTCATTTATTGTGAAATAAAATGATGAAATTGTATCAATGAGGTTAGAAAAAAATAATTAATGTATTGAAATGGAAATATAGTACTTTTATTGTGAAGTAAAATGGTGAAATTGTATCAATGAGTGTAGAAGAAACAATTAATATATTGAAATAGAAATGTAGTACTTTTATTGTGAAATAAAATGGTGAAATTGTATCAATGAGGTTAGAACAAATTAACTAATGTATTGCAATGTAAATGTAGTACTTTTAGTGTGAAGTAAAATGGTGAAACTGTATCAATGAGGTTAGAAAAAAATAATTAATGTATTGAAATGGAAATGTAGTACATTTATTGTGAAATAAAATGATGAAATTGTATCAATGAGGTTTGAAAAAAAATAATTAATGTATTGAAATAGAAATGTAGTACATTTATTGTGAAATAAAACAGTGAAATTGTATCAATGAGGTTAGAAAAAAATGAGTGTATTGCAATAGAAATGTAGTATTTTTATTGTGAAATAAAATGGTGAAATTGTATCATTGAGGTTATAAAAAAATAATTAATGTATTGAAATGGAAATATAGTACTTTTATTGTGAAGTAAAATGGTGAAATTGTATGAATGAGGTTAGGAAAAAAATGATTAATGTATTGAAATAGAAATGTAGTCCATTTATTGTGAAATAAAATGGTGAAATTGTATCAATGAGGTTAGAAAAAAATAATTAATGTATTGAAATGGAAATATAGTACTTTTATTGTGAAGTAAAATGGTGAAATTGTATCGATGAGGTTAGAAAAAAATAATTCATGTATCGAAATGTAAATGTAGTACTTTTATTGTGAAGTAAAATGGTGAAACTGTATCAATGAGGTTAGAAAACAATTATGTATCGAAATAGAAATGAAGTACATTTATTGTGAAATGTAATGGTGAAATTGTGTCAATGAGGTTAGAAAAAAATAATTAATGTATTGAAATGGAAATGTAGTACATTTATTGTGAAATAAAATGATGAAATTGTATCAATGAGGTTTGAAAAAAAATAATTAATGTATTGAAATAGAAATGTAGTACATTTATTGTGAAATAAAACAGTGAAATTGTATCAATGAGGTTAGAAAAAAATAATGAATGTATTGAAATGGAAATGTGCATTTATTGTGAAGTAAAATGGTGAAATTGTATCAATGAGGTTGGAAAAAAATATTAATGTATTGAAATAGAAATGTAGTACTTTTATTGTGAAATAAAATGGTGAAATTGTATCAATGAGGTTATAAAAAAATAATTAATGTATTGAAATGGAAATATAGTACTTTTATTGTGAAGTAAAATGGTGAAATTGTATGAATGAGGTTAGGAAAAAAATGATTAATGTATTGAAATAGAAATGTAGTCCATTTATTGTGAAATAAAATGGTGAAATTGTATCAATGAGGTTAGAAAAAAATAATTAATGTATTGAAATGGAAATATAGTACTTTTATTGTGAAGTAAAATGGTGAAATTGTATCGATGAGGTTAGAAAAAAATAATTCATGTATCGAAATGTAAATGTAGTACTTTTATTGTGAAGTAAAATGGTGAAACTGTATCAATGAGGTTAGAAAACAATTATGTATCGAAATAGAAATTAAGTACATTTATTGTGAAATGTAATGGTGAAATTGTGTCAATGAGGTTAGAAAAAAATAATTAATGTATTGAAATAGAAAAGTAGTACTTTTATTGTGAAATAAAATGGTGAGATTGTATCAATGAGGTTAGAAAAATCAATTAATGTTTTGAAATAGAAATGTAGTACTTTTTTTGTTAAAATAAAATGGTGAAATTGTATCAGTGAGGTTAGAAAAAAAATATTAATATATTGAAATAGAAATGGAGTACTTTTATTGTGAAATAAAATGGTGAGATTGTATCAATGAGGTTAGAAAAAAATTATTAATTTATTGAAATGGAATGTAGTACATTTATTGTGAAATAAAATGGTGAAATTGTATCAACGAGGTTAGAAAAAAGTAATGAATGTATTGAAATAGGAATGTAGTACTTTTTTAGTGAAATAAAATGGTGAAATTGTGTCAATGAGGTTAGAAAAAAAATAATGAATGTATTGAAATAGAAATGTAGTACTTTTATTGTGAAATAAAATGGTGAAATTGTATCAATGAGGTTAGAAAAAAAATTAATGTATTGAAATAGAAAAGTAGTACTTTTACTGTGAAATAAAATGGTGAAAATGTATCAATGAGGTTTGAAAAAATAATTAATGTATTGAGATAGAAATGTAGTGCATTCATTGTGAAATAAAATGGTGAAATTGTATCTGAAAAATGTACTTCCATGGTATTTTATTTTATTAATCACATGCATGCATGGAGGAGCATGAATATCACTGAAATGTTCACTTTTTTCAAAATAAACTAAAAATTCATTTTCATTTGTTTTGATTGTCCATTTCCAGCTGAAAAAACAGACATGTTTCTTTTTTTGTTCTGCTCACTTCTAATATTTTTTGTGGACCTATGGAGGACACTTCACTGCTTTTAAAACCAATACTTTTGTAAAAATCCCAATTCCACCTTGTGACTTTTTAGAGGACCTGAACATTCCACACAGCGGGGGGTCACATGAGAAGAACTAAAGGAAGCCAAGCCATCAGACACTTTTGTTACAACTTATTTCCAATGGCTCAAAGTGAATAACAACAACAAAATATCGCGCCATAGGAAATAGTCCGTTCCAGGGTCAAATCACAACAGCTGGGTAATTAAGTGTGAATAATTAGAACTTATTACAACATTTGTGTTGCAAATCAAACAGAATAGTGTTTAATAATAATAATAATATCCATCTTTTTATAATGGTTTTTAAAAAGCAAAAGTAAGCTAACCAAGTTGTATCAAATTCAAATTTGTGCAACCCCAGAAGTAGGGATGTCCCAACCCGATATTGATCTTGGAATATCCTTTGATATCAGCAAAAAAACAAGTATCAGATTATATCACCTAGCATCTACAAACCCCAAAAGCAGTGAAGTTGTTACGTTGTGTAAATGGTAAATAAAACCACAATACAATGATTTGCAAACCCTTTTCACCTTATATTTAATTGAATAGACTGCAAAGACAAGATATTTAACGCTGGAACTGGTAAACTTTGTTATTTTTCGCAAATATTAGCTCATTTGGAATTTAATGCCTGCAACATGTTTTAAAAAAGCTGGCACAAGTGGCAAAAAAGAACGAGAAAGTTGAGGAAATGCTCATCAAACACTTATTTGGAACGTCCCACAGGTGAACAGGCTAATTGGGAACAGGTGGGTGCCATGATTGGGTATAAAAGCAGCTTCCATGAAATGCTCAGTCATTCACAAACAAGGACGGGGCGAGGGTCACCACTTTGTCAACAAATGCCTGAGCAAATTGTTTAAGAACAACATTTCTCAACCAGCTATTGCAAGGAATTTAGGGATTTCACCATCTACGCTCCGTAATATCTTCAAAAGGTTCAGAGAATCTGGAGAAATCACTGCACGTAAACGATGATATACGCACCTTCGATCCCTCAGGCGGTACTGCATCAAAAAGCGACATAAGTGTGTAAAGGATATCACCCCATGGGCTCAGGAACACTTCAGTAAACCACTGTCAGTAACTACAGTTGGTCGCTACATCTGTAAGTGCAAGTTAAAAGTCTACAATGCAAAGCCAAAGCCATTTATCAACAACACCCAGAAACGCCGCCGGCTCCGCTGGGCCCGAGCTCATCTAAGATGGACTGATACAAAGTGGAAAAGTGTTCCGTGGTCTGTCGAGTCCACATTTTAAATTGTTTTTGGAAAGTGTGGACGTCGTGTCCTGTGGACCAAAGAGGAAAAGAAACATCCGGATTGTTATAAGCGCAAAGTGTAAAAGGCAGCATGTGTGATGGTATGGGGGTGTATTAGTGCCCAAGGCATGGGTAACTTACACATCTGTGAAGGCACCATTAATGCTGAAAGGTACATACAGCTTTTGGAGCAACATATGTTGCCATCCAAGCAACATTATCATGGACGCCCCTGCTTATTTCAGCAAGACAATGCCAAGCCACGTGCTTGGCAAAAAAATGCAGGTACTAGACTGGCCTGCCTGTAGTCCAGACCTGTCTCCCATTGAAAATGTGTGGTGCAATATGAAGGCTAAAATATCAGCAGGGAGACTGTTGAAGAACTTAAGCTGTACATCAAGCAAGAATTTTTGTATTTTGGTCGAGTCATTTACAAAAGGTAAACATGGTGTGCTATAGGCTACTAGGAGCTGGCAGCTACACAGCAGCTAAGCACGCAATAGCACAAAAGCTAGACTCCTTAATTGAACAATACTTCGGCACATTTGTAAATATATACAAGTATCTAATAATTACAGCTGCATAGTACTTACACGTACAAAGTCTCCAATGCAGAAGTGTGCTAGAATGTCTCCAGTAACAAACGTGTCGGCATAGTTCAACTTACTGCCTCATGAGCCACCATTGTTCTCTGTTTGACTAACCTCACTTATGATAAAAGTAGGTATGATTCATTGCTGGTGTCGGCCAATACTAAAGGTTCCGATATTTGTGTCGTATCGTAAGTCAGGGGTGTTTTACTTTAGACATGAAAACAAATAGATACTATTTAAACCCTTTTTTTTTAGAGCCTAAAAATGGCTTCAGTCGTCATCCATCATGGAACACCAAGCTGTACCCCATCTGGAAAGAGGGAGACCCGCGCTTTGCAGACTCCTGGAAAGGTATGTACATCATAACAATTGTTGATATCCTGTCACATATATTGTTGTTGTGTTTTCATGTTGTCTTTTGCGCAGGCGGGAAAGTTTTGTTCGACGTCGCTAACGACTCGCCGACTCTGACCGGCGCCAAAGTGACGTTCACCATCGACTTGGAGTTCCCGCACAACCAAAAAGTACAAGATGACGGAGACGTGGTCTGGGCCTCAGACTGCGTCGTCAACGGTAACACACACACACACTAGGGCTGTACGGTATACCGGTACTAGTATAGTATCACGGTACTAATGAATCAAAAACGGTACTATACTCTGTTTGAAAAATACCAGTTCACCATATTTTTGTATTTATTTTTTTAACCACGTCGCGACATTGCTGTTTTTTTTACAAGCAGAGGAGCATGTTCGGCAGCGCGCGCACACCGAGTACTTACAAGCAGACACAGTGTGTAGACAGAAAAGGGAGAACGGATGCATTTTGGCCTAAAAGGTGAAGTTATAACACTGAAACGCCCTCAGGAAGAAGTGCTTTAAGACAGGGCTAGCGAGTTAGAGGCTAACGTCCATCGGCAGTGTTTTAGCGACTTCTAAATCACTAATCCTCGCCTCCATGTCGACAAATAAAGTAAGGGTCTTACAAGTATCATTATCACTGCAGGGCGAGGAATAGCTAAACATGCTTCACTACACACCGTAGGAGGAGCTCACCGGCGTCACAATGTAAACAAATACCATGGGTGTGTCTGCTAGTAAGTACTCGGTGTGTGTGCGCTGCCGAATATGCTCCTCTGCTCGTAAAATCAGCAATGTCATGGCCGTTAAAGAAATAAATTAAAAAATATGGTGAACCGGTACTTTTCAAACAGAGTATAGTACCATTTTTGATTCATTAGTACCGCCATACTATACTAGTACCAGTACAACCCTATCCCAAAGTAATCATTGGCTCTCACAAAGTCTGTATGATTTGCATTGTTGTTGATGGGGAAGGGATCTGCGGTTCCAACCTCTATATCACGCGATGACGTGTCTGGCTAGCTCACTAGCTCTTAAAATGGCTCGTAAAATCTATTTGAGAAGGCCAATTAGCATACTTGCCAACCCTCCCGATTTTCCCGGGAGACTCCCGAATTTCAGTGCCCCTCCCGAAAATCTCCCGGGGCAACCATTCTCCCGAATTTCTCCCGATTTCCACCCAGACAACAATATTGGGGCGTACCTTAAAGCAGTGGTCCCCAACCTTTTTGTAGCTGCGGACCGGTCAACGCTTGAAAATTTGTCCCACGGACCGGTGGGAGGGGAGGTGGGGGTGGGGTGGGGGGGGGGGGTGGGGGGTCGTGTATTTATAAAAAAAAAATATATATATATATATATATATATATATATATATATATATATATATATATATATATATATATATATATATATATATATATATATATATATTTTTTTTTTTTTTTTTTTTTTTTTTTTACATAAAGAAATACAATCATGTGTGCTTACGGACTGTATCCCTGCAGACTGTATTGATCTATATTGATATATAATGTATATATTGTGTTTTTATGTTGATTTAATTTAAAAAAATCATAATAATAATAATTTTTATTTTTTTCTTTTTTTTTTCTTGTGCGGCCCGGTACCAATCGGTACCGGTCCGCGGCCCGGTGGTTGGGGACCACTGCCTTAAAGGCACTGCCTTTAGCGTCCTCTACAACCTGTCGGCCGGCCCAATCACATTACATATGCGGCTTTTACACACACACATAAGTGAATGCCATGCATACTTGATCAACAGCCATACAGGTCACACTGAGAAAACAATTTTTTTCTTTATTTTTTTTTACATAAAGAAATACAATCATGTGTGCTTACGGACTGTATCCCTGCAGACTGTATTGATCTATATTGATATATAATGTATATATTGTGTTTTTTATGTTGATTTAATTTTAAAAAATATATATTTTTTTTTATTTTATTTCTTGTGCGGCCCGGTACCAATCGGCCCGGTGGTTGGGGACCACTGCCTTAAAGGCACTGCCTTTTGCGTCCTCTACAACCGGTCGGCCGGCCCAATCCCATTACATATGCGGCTTTTACACACACACATAAGTGAATGCAAGGCATACTTGATCAACAGCCATACAGGTCACACTGAGAAAACTATTTTTTCTTTTTTTTTTTTACATAAAGAAATACAATCATGTGTGTTTACGGACTGTATCCCTGCAGACTATATTGATCTATATTGGTATATAATGTATATATTGTGTTTTTTATGTTGATTTAATTTTTAAAAAAATATATATATATTTTTTTTTTATTTCTTGTGCGGCCCGGCCCAATCACATTACATATGCGGCTTTTACACACACACATAAGTGAATGCAATGCATACTTGATCAACAGCCATACAGGTCACACTGAGGGTGACCGTATAAACAACTTTAACACTGTTACAACTATGCCCCACACTGTGAACCCACAACAAACAAGAATGACAAACACATTTCGGGAGAACATCCGCACCGTAACATAACATAAACACAATAGAACAAATACCCAGAACCCCTTGCAGCACTAACTTTTCCGGGACGCTACAATATACCCCCCCCCCCCCGCTACCACCAAACCCCGTCCGCCTCAACCCCCCCCCCCCCCCCCCCCATCTCCCGAATTCGGAGGTCTCAAGGTTGGCAAGTATGCCAATTAGGTCCGTTCATTGTTTTACGTTCTGGCACCTCCTGCAGGGACAAAGCACCTGAAGTCCCACTCGGTCTTCCCAAGACTGACCAGCGACTGGGAGGCGGTCTTCCCTGATGAGACCCCCATTAAGAAGGACAAGAAGCCCAGTTATGTGTTTGTGTGGAAGACTCGGGGTACGTAGGTGTTGTTAAGCCATAACTAATGTTTGGACCTCCTTATGACGACAATGCCCCCCCTCCCCCGGTAGGTGAGTACTGGCAGGTGGCAGACGGTCCCTCGTCCTCCCTGACCATCGACACGGACGACATGCCGCTGGGCTCCTACGCCATGGACATTGTCATCTACCACTACAGGAGCAAGGAGAAGTTCATTCCTCTGGGGTACGCCTCCACCCAGTTCTCCATCACCGGTAAGGCTGCGTGGCTGTAGGCAACCTCCTGTACGGCAGTACGGTGAGTTTGAAAAGTAGCGGTTCACCACATTTTTTTAATTTATATTTTTAACGGTCATGACATTGCTGATTTTACAAGCAGTGGAGCATGTTCAGCAGCGCGCACACACAGAGTACTTAAAAGCAGACACAGTGTGTAGACAGAAAAGGGAGAGCGGACGCATTTTGGTGTAAAAAGTAAAGATAAAGGTGAAGTTATAACACTGAAACACCCTCAGGAAGAGGTACTTTAAAACATGGCTAGCTAGTTAGCGGCTAACATCCATCCGCAATCTGCAGTGTTTTAGCGACTTCTAAATCACTAATCATCGCCTCCATGGCGACAAATAAAGTAAGTTTCTTACAAGTAGCATTATCACTGCAGGACGAGGAATGGGTAAACATGCTTCACTACACACCGTAGGAGGATACAATAACTCACTGGCGTCACCGTAGCGCGCCTGAATGTAAACAAATCCCATGGGTGGATCTACACCTGACATCCACTGTAGTGATACCAAGTACAGTAGCGTATCTAGTCGATACTAATATGATAACATCGATACTTTTTATCGTCACAAATGTTTTTTTCTTTTTTTATTAAATTCATATAAACTCAGTAAATATGTCCCTAAGACCAATGTGTGATCCTGTAACTACTTGGTATCGGATCGATACCTACATTTGTGGTATCATCCAAAACTAATGTAAAGTATCAAAGAACAGAAGAATAAGTAATCATTACATTTTGACAGAAGTGTAGATAGAACATGTTGAAACAGAAAATAAGCAGATATTAACAGTAAATGAACAAGTAGATTAATAATCATTTTTTACAGCTTGTCCTCTATAATGTTGACAAAATAATAGGTGTATAAATGACACAATATGTTACTGCATACGTCAGCAGATTAATTAGGAGTCTTTGTTTCTTTACTTACCACTAAAAGACAAGTTGTCTAGTATGTTCACTATTTTATTTAAGGACATAATTACAATAATAAACTTATGTTTAATGTACCCTAAGATTTTTTCTAAAATAAAGCCAATAATGCCATTTTTTGTGGACCCCGACTTAAACAAGTTGAAAAACGTATTGGGGTGTTACCATTTAGTGGTCAATTGTACGGAATATGTACTGTACTGTGCAATCTACTAATAAAAGTTTCAATCAATCAATCAATCAAAAAACCCCTTTATTTAGAAAAGAATCGAAATACATTTTGGTACTGGTACCGGTACCAAAATATTGGTATCGGGTTAACCCTGGAACAACCCTTGTACAGTTATGAGTAATTAGTTCAATTTCCTGTTCTATGGTTATCTTAGACTTAGACTTAGACTTAGACAAACTTTAATGATCCACAAGGGAAATTGTTCCACACAGTAGCTCAGTTAGAAAGGATGGAAAGGATAATGCAGGTATAAAGTAGTAAAAATTTACCATAGTAGCAATATAAAATATAACATATATGTAATATTTACATATTATATATACAGTATATAATATATACTGATATATTATATTATATTATATTTTTTATATAATATATACACTATATAACAATTGCCATGTACAATATTACAGTATATGTAAAGCATAAAATAAACATTATAAACAAAGAGATGTAGCTAACATGTCAGGTGTCAGCATACTTGCCAACC
The DNA here is from genome assembly GCF_033978785.1 of Entelurus aequoreus. Taxonomy (NCBI): domain Eukaryota; kingdom Metazoa; phylum Chordata; class Actinopteri; order Syngnathiformes; family Syngnathidae; genus Entelurus; species Entelurus aequoreus. The sequence continues at coordinate 7,438,131 of NC_084737.1, read as the reverse complement.
CTCCCGTTTTTACTGGGAGACTCCCGGTATTCAGCGCCTCTCCCGATAACCTCCAGGCAGAAATTTTCTCCCGACAAACTCCCGGTATTCAGCCGGAGCTGGAAGCCACGCCCCCTCCAGCTCAACGCGGACCTGTTCTCACGTCCGCTTTCCCACAATATAAACAGCTTGCCTGCCCAATGACGTCATAACTGTAGAATGATCGAGGGCGAGTTCTTGGTTTCTTATGTGGGTTTATTGTTAGGCAGTTTCATTAACGTCCTCCCAGCGCGGTAACAACACACAACAACGGCAGTCACGTTTAGTCTACCGTAAAGCAGTTCGTCTGCCGTAAACAGCAATGTTGTGACACTCTTAAACAGGACAATACTGCCATCTACTGGATAGCCTCCAGAACACTGAAATTCAAGTATTTATTTTATTTATATGTATAATAAAATAAATATATATATATATAGCTAGAATTCACTGAAAGTCAAGTATTTCATACATATATATATATATATATATATATATATATATATATATATATATATATATATATATATATATATATATATATATATATATATATATATATATATATATATATATATATATATATATATATATATATATATATATGAAATACTTGAGTTGGTGAATTCTAGCTTAAATATATTCCCCTCTTAACCACACCCCCAACCACGCCCCCCCACCTCCCGGTATCGGAGGTCTCAAGGTTGGCAAGTATGGGTGTCAGGTAATAGACAGATATCATCTCTTGCTGTATGGCCAGTGATTATACAGCTGGATGGAGTGCGGAATGAAGGACTTCCTGAATCCAACACTGTGGGAACCAAGCTGAAGGAGCCTGTTGGAGTGTGAACTCCACTGTCCCTCAATTGTCTGGTGGAGTGGGTGGGCACGATTGTCCATGATGGTGGACAGGATTGTCCGTGATGGTGGGCAGGATTGTTCTTGATGGTGGGCAGGATTGTCCTTGATGGTGGGCAGGATTGTCCATGATGGTGGACAGGATTGTCTATGATGGTGGACAGGATTGTCCTTGATGGTGGACAGGATTGTCCTTGATGGTGGACAGGATTGTCCTTGATGGTGGACAGGATTGTCTATGATGGTGGACAGGATTGTCCTTGATGGTGGACAGGATTGTCTATGATGGTGGACAGGATTGTCCATGATGGTGGACAGGATTGTCCTTGATGGTGGACAGGATTGTCCTTGGTGGTGGACAGGATTGTCCTTGATGTTGAACAGGATTGTCTATGATGGCCAGCAGTTTGTCCAGTGTCCTCCTGTCCCTCACTGACACAAACGCCTCCAACTGTGTGACAATAGTTTGGCCGGCTTTCCGGATCAGTTTGTCAATCCGGTTTAAGTCCCTTTGGCTGGTGCTGCTCCCCCAACAAACCACTGCAAAGTACAGGGCACTGGCCACAACAGACTGAGAAAAGATCACACATTAAAGGACCTAAGATTCCTCAAGAAAAAAGAGTCTGCTCATGCCCTTCTTGTATACAGCTCTGCTGTTGTCCTTCCAGTCCAGTCTGCTGTTCAAGCGGACTCCCAGGTACTTGTACTGCCCCACTACTGCCACCTCCCGGCCATGGATCTTGATGGGGTCGACCGGGGTCATTTTCTTCTTGAAGTGGATGACCAGCTCCTTGGTCTTGTCCACATTAAGGAGCAGATGGTTCGCCTGAGACCACTCCACAAAGTCAGCGACCAGTGTCCTGTACTCCGATTCCCGTCCCTCTATGATACACCCGACCGACCACAGCAGAGTCATCAGAGTACTTCTGCAGGTGGCAGGACCTGGAACTGTACTGGAAGTCTGAGGTGTACAGGAAGAACAGGAAAGGAGACAGGACGGTCCCCTGTGGAGCACCTGCACCACTGACCATAGTATCCGACAGGGAGCTCCACAGTCGCACAAACTGGGGCCTGTCGGACAAGTAGATGAACTGACACCCATCCTGAGCAACTTGTCACTCATCAGAATTGGCTGGACGGTGTTAAAGGTACTGGAGAAGTCAAACAACATGATCCTCACAGAGCCCCCTCCCACCATCCAGGTGAGAGTGAGCATGATGCAGCAGGTAGATAACAGCATCATCCGCCCCTACATGGGGCTGATACGCAAACTGTAGAGGGTCCAGGGAAGGAGCCCCCAGGGGTGTCAGAATAATTGTATATAAGTTATCACACAACTTGTTTTCCGAGAAGCCAAAAGCTGTCTTTGACCTTTTCAAGCAAAAGGCCTACCGCTTGTAAACCTCCACTGTGTGCGATGGGATGCGACGTGGAGGTGTCGGTTTCTTTGATCTATTGGACAGCCACAGGAAGGACCCGAAATCTACAAGCAGAGAGGGGGAAAACCTGACCCCGCTCCGAGCACCTTTTTGTTTGGACTGTTTATTACCCAATGCAGCAGCTGTTTATGGCCCACTCCCCTTAGAAGCAGCTGCAGCCATGGAGGCGACATTGTACGAGGGTACAAGCGCTCTCCTCATGAGCTAAATTGAATCCTGTCTCTGTTTGATTCCTTGCTTCTTGTCTTATTTAATAGATAGTTCGGTGTTTGAACCTGACAAGGGGTCTCAGCTGAGCCAGCACAAGTCTCTCGAGGACCTTCATGACATGAGACGTCAGGGCAACCGGTCTGAAGTCATTCAAGCCCGATGGGATGGGCTTCTTGGGCACTATAGTTTTCCATAGCACTGGTATCCTTTCTAACTTCAGACTCAGGTTGAAGATGAAGTGCAGTCATCAACACACCCTTCCCCCTCTCTACCGAAGACAACACGCCATTTTGTGCAACTTTAAACAATAATTTTGAACATTTTTGTCTCCTCAGATCAAATCCCGTTTGCCGTCGCCATGGACCAGGTGGACGACGTTCTGGCAGGAGACCTGAGCTTCGTGCTGAACCGGGCCATCGCCTTCAGCGTCACGCTGCACGACCCCAGCCTGTACCTGAGCCGCGCCGACGTCACCTTCAACTGGGACTTCGGGGACAGCAGCGGCGCGCTCATCTCCAGGGAGAGGACCGTCACTCACACCTACGTCAGCTCCGGCTCCTTCAAGCCCCACGTGGTGGTGCAGGCCGTCATCCCCGACGAGGCTTGCAAGCCCCCCGCGGGGACCACGACCGAGGCCCCCGCGCCGCCCGGGCATCGGGCAACCTCAGGTAATCAGGGAAGGAAATGACATCATGTGGTCTACGGAGGCCATGTTATGATGTCATAGCCTTCAATCAGCTAGTTGTCAATGATCGTGTGTGTGTGTGTGTTCTTGTATTTCTACCCTTCTTGAGACATCCACAAGGAAAAGTAGCTTCCATATGAGGACCGGTGAACAAGTTAGGACCGAAACCATTGCATCTAATAGAGAATGTCTCATTTGTACCCCTGCTGGTGACATCTATCAAAATGAGGGTCGTCCCAAAAAGGAGGGATTTTTCAAATTGACTCGGTGTCGCTTTTAAAAGTGCTCCCCCTCTGGTCAACACATGAAAAAACAAAGAAAAACTTTTTTTTTTAAAATTAAGTACAAGCTTACCTTTTTTATATTTGCATAGTATGTATATATTATTAATGTTGTAAATACACATCTTTATACATCTGGAAAGGCTGGTCCTAAAGAGGTAGGCATTTTTCGGAGGTCTCAAGAAGGTAACAAATACAAGAATCTGTGTGTGTTTGTGTGTTCTTGTATTACTACCCTTTTTGAGACATGAAGAAAGAAAAGTAGCTTCCATATGAGGACCGGTGAACAAGTTAGGACCGAAACCATTGCATCTAATAGAGAATGTCTCATTTGTACCCATGCTGGTGACATCTATCAAAATGAGGGTGGTCCCAAAAAGGAGGGATTTTTCAAATTGACTGGGTGTCGCTTTTAAAAGTCCTCCCCCTCTGGTCAACATATGAAAAAACAAAGAAAAACTTTTTTTTTTAAATAATTAAGTACAAGCTTACCTTTTTTATATTTGCATAGTATGTATATATTATTAATGTTGTAAATACACATCTTTATATATCTAGAAAGGGTGGTCCTAAAGAGGTAGGCATTTTTCGGAGGTCTCAAGAAGGTAACAAATACAAGAATCTGTGTGTGTTTGTGTGTTCTTGTATTACTACCCTTTTTGAGACATGAAGAAAGAAAAGTAGCTTCCATATGAGGACCGGTGAACAAGTTAGGACCGAAATCATGGTCCCAATACGGAAATCCATTGCATCTAATACACAATGTCTCATTTGCACCCCTGGTGGTGACATCTATCAAAATGAGGGTGGTCCCAAAAAGGAGGGATTTTTCAAAATGACTGTGTGTCGCTTTTAAAAGTCCTCCCCCTCTGGTCAACATATGAAGAAACAAAAAACAACAACAACAAAAAATTAACTAAAAGCTTACCTTTTTTATATTTGCATATTATGTATATATTATTAATGTTGTAAATGCAAGTCTGTATATATCTAGAAAGGGTGGTTCTAAAAAGGTAGGCATTTTTCAGAGGTCTCAAGAAGGTAACAAATACAATAATCTCTCTGTGTGTGTGTGTGTGTGTGTGTGTGTGTGTGTGTGTGTGTGTGTGTGTGTGTGTGTGTGTGTGTGTGTGTGTGTGTGTGTGTGTGTGTGTGTGTTCTTGTATTTCTACCTTTCTTGAGACAAGAAGAATGAAAAGTATCTTCCATATGAGGAGGTGTGAACAAGTGATGACATAAATCATGGTCCCATTGCATCTAATAGACAATGTCTCATTTGTGGTGACATCTATCAAAATGAGGGTGGTCCCAAAAAGGAGGGATTTTTCAAATTGACTGTGTGTCGCTTTTAAAAGTGCTCCCCCTCTGGTCAACATATGAAATAACAAGTGTGTGTAAAAAATGTAAGTGCTCCCCCTCTGGCCAACATATTCAAGAAATTGAAATGTGCCCCCCTATGTATATCTAGACATACTGTAATAACTTGAAGTAAATAATGAAGATTAAAAAGCAATTACAAACAAAAAAATCAACAAAAAATGTACTGAAAGCTTACCTTTTTTATATTTGCATAGTATGTATATATTATTAATGTTGTAAATACACATCTTTATATATCTAGAAAGGCTGGTCCTAAAGACTTGATGTGAGCAATAAATCAAGTGAAATGTGAGTATTTTGTCCTACTAGTCTTAATTTTGGGATGTGCTACCTTTTCAAACATTTTTGAAACATTTGCTGGTCCTAAAGACTTAGGCATTTTTCTGAGGTCTCAAGAAGGTAAGAAATACAAGAATGTGTGTGTGTGTGTGTGTGTGTGTGTGTGTGTGTGTGTGTGTGTGTGTGTGTGTGTGTGTGTGTGTGTGTGTGTATGTGTGTGCGCGCGCGTGTGTGTGTGTGTGTGTGTTCTTGTATTACTACCGTTCTTGAGACAAGAAGAAGGAAAAGTATCTTCCATATGAGGAGGTGTGAACAAGTGATGACATAAATCATGGTCCCAATAACATTGCATCTAATAGACAATGTCTCATTTTCACCCCTGCTGGTGACATCTATCAAAATGAGGGTGGTCCCAAAAAGGAGGGATTTTTCACATTGACTGGGTGTCGCTTTTAAAAGTGCTCCCCCTCTGGTCAACATATGAAGAAAAAAAAAAAACTTAAAAATTATTTATATTTGCATAGTATGTATATATTATTATTGTTGTAAATACAAGTCTTTATATATCTAGAAAGGGTGGTCCTAAAGAGGTAGGCATTTTTCGGAGGTCTCATGAAGGTAACAAATACAAGAAACTGTGTGTGTGTGTGTGTGTGTGTGTGTGTGTGTGTGTGTGTGTGTGTGTGTGTGTGCGTGCGTGCGTGCGTGCGTGCGTGCGTGCGTGCGTGCGTGCGTGCGTGCGTGCGTGCGTGTGTGTGAGCTTTTAAAAGTGCTCCCCCTCTGGTCAACATATGAAACAACAAGTGTGTGTAAGAAATTCAAATGCGCCCCCTTTGGCCAAAATGAACTTATATATATATATACATATATATACACACATATATATATATATATATATATATATATATATATATATATATATATATATATATATATATATATATATATACATACATATATATATATATATATATATATATATATATATATATATATATATATATATATATATATATATATATATATATATATATATATATATATTTATATATATTTATATATATATATATGTGTATATAGAGAGATACTGTAATAACTTGAAGTAAATAATGAAGATTAAAAAACAATTACAAACAAAACAAAACAAATTAATTAAATTCACTAAAAGCTTACCTTTTTTATATTTGCATAGTATGTATATATTATTAATGTATCAAATCTTTATATATGAAGGAATGGTGGTCCTAAAGAGGTAGGAATTTTTCTCAGGTCTGAAGAAGGTAACAAATACAAGAATGTGTGTGCACAGTGGCTGCTGCTGCTTTGAGGACCAATGCTCTTCCGCTGGACACCGAGGAGGACAACGGCGAGGACGAGTCCTCAACAGCTCAGCCCGCCCGAGTCGGACCCTCAGATAGCCCCTCCCCTGTCCACTACGAGGGGCCCGCCAATCCCGCCTCCAACTTGCTAATGGAGGAAACGAGCAGCGACGCGGTGGCGGAAGGTAAAAATTGCAACAGCCGCTTGTACGTGTTAGATATTTGATTTTTTTGAACACATAAATCATAATAGTACCTATTAGCAATGTATTATTGATTAGTACCCTTCAGCCCTTAATTGGGCAAGGAACCATATAACAGTAATTATTGCTCCATGCTCATCAATAAAGATCAAAAATTAAATATGATCATATTTCCCGTATGTTTAGTTTTAATAAATTAATGTCTACATAAATATCAATTTAGTGAAAATATAAAAAATGTTTAAGTGAATTTCAGTCAACATCTTACCAATTAAAATATTTTTTAGAAAATAATTATTTATTTTTTTAAAGTAAATTATTTTTTTAGGTCAATTCCGATTTCTGTTAATGTTTTCAGTAATCTTTTTGACATTTTAAAATAAAACGGCCTGTCGCTTCAGAGTAAAAGCGTTGGTTTGGTACTTCCTGTTTGATTAAAAAAAGGCTATATTTACCATCATAAACTCGATGGGTTTGTCTCTACACGGCATGTAATTAAAGGGTCCAATAAAATGATTGCTACCCAACTCTACACTCTCCTCTTTCCAACCATAAGTGCAGGTCAAAACACCTTTATAGTGATCGCCACTGACAACTTCCGTTCTGGGAATACACGCCCACACAAGCACCACGTGACTTGAAACACGCATGGGCTGGCACCTACAAAATGCATTACCTGTGTGTTCCACCAGGGGGCACAGTTGCAACTGCGGAGAATCGCAATACAAATACGTGACATACTTTTTAAGATAATATCTATTTATTTATTTATTTTGATTGCGAAATTATTTTTATTGTATATTATCCCTAATTCTATTCAATTTAATTTGGACTCATAGACAAGTTGCAATATTTATACTTCCAAAATGCAGCACCATCATAATATCATTAATTTATATATATATATATATATATATATATATATATATATATATATATATATATATATATATATATATATATATATATATATATATATATATATATATGTATGTATATATATACACATACATATATGTATACATATATGTATGTATATATATATATATATAAAAATATATATACATATATATATATATATATATATATATATATATATATATATATATATATATATATACTTATATGTATGTATATATACACATACATATATGTATACATATATGTATGTATATATATATATATATATATAAAAATATATATACATATATATATATATATATATATATATATATATATATATATATATATATATATATATATATATATATATATATATATATATATATATATATATATATACATATATATATATATATATATATGAATGAATGAATGATCTTTATTGTCATTGTGCATGTACAGGTACAGGTCCAACGAAATTTAGGTTGCTTCCCTAAGGTGCTTTGCATTTTAAAAAAAAAAGAAGAAACCACACAATATACAAAAACAACACAATATACACAATATGCAATATGGCCTAGGACCACTCTGAGAGGCAATGTAAAAAAACGAGACAGTAAAAAGTATAAAGTGACTAGTGAACTGACTAGAGAGGAGTAATGCTGGTTCCCAGTGTGCTGAGGGGGTGGGAGTCAGCATGTCCTACATCCTATGCTGTGCAGGCATTTTGTTTTGGATTAATATGTAAATAAATATGATAAATATTGTCCAGTTGGCGTGTAATCGCTGATTGCACAGTCCCGGATCGTGATTGACCGGTGGCTTCCTCATGTTGCACGTGAGGGAGTTTTTTTTGTTTTTTTTTAATTTTTTAAATTTTTTTTACATTCCAGCTGCGTTTAGTGCAGTTATGGCCCGGGGGTAGAAACTGTTCTTGAGTCTATTTGTGCGGTTTCGCATGGTTCTGAAACGTCTGCCGGAAGGCTGCCGATCGAAGTGGCTGTTGCCAGGGTGGGATGGGTCCTTGAGTATGTTGGCTGCCTTCTTCAGGCAGCGGGAGTTATACAGTTCTTCCAGGGAGGGGAGGGGGCACCCGATGATTTTTTGGGCCGATTTGACGACCCTCTGGAGAGCTTTCCTCTCTGTTGCTGTGCAGCTGCAGAACCATACGCAGATGCAGTATGTGAGGATGCTCTCCACAGAACAGCGGTAGAAGGACACCAGTAGATCCTGTCTCAGGTGGAGATTCCTGAGTACTCTCAAGAAGTAGAGCCTCTGCTGTGCCCTCTTGACGATAGCCGTGGTGTTGGTCCTCCAGGACAGGTCCTCCTCCAGGTGAACTCCCAGGAAGCGTAGGGATGAGACTCTTTCCACACAGCTCCCGTCAATGTACAGGGGCTGTATGGTAGTTTTTCTCCTCCTGCTGTCCAAGATCACTTCCTGGGTCTTGAGCTGGTTCAGCTTCAGGTTGTTCACCCTGCTCAACACTGCCAGCTGCTCCACCTCGTCCCGGTATGCCGTCTCGTCGACCCCAGAGATGCAGCCCACCACCGTTGTGTCATCGGCAAACTTTATGATGTGATTGCCGGGGTGGGTGGCTGTGAAGTCGTGGGTGTAGAGTGAGTAGAGCAGGGGGCTCAGCACGCAGCCCTGAGGTGAGCCGGTGCTGAGGCTGAGGGCTGTGGAGGTGTGGGTACCCATCCTCACCCTCTGATGGCGGTCAGTCAGGAAGTCTTTAATCCAGAGACAGGTGGGGTTGGATATTCCGAGGTCTGCTAGCTTGGTCACCAGTCTGTCAGGTAAGATGGTAATATATGTATATATATATACATATATTTACATATATATACATATATACATATGTATGTGTGGGAAAAAAATCACAAGACTATTTCATCTCTACAGGCCTGTTTCATGAGGGTTTTCCTCAATCCTCAGGAAAATCTCCTGAGGATTGAGGAAAACCCTCATGAAACATTAAGAAATAAAAAATTATGAAATATTACGCTCTACCACGGTATCGAGCACTATTTTTTGGATAATCTAATTAAGACATATATACATATATACATATATATATATGTATACATATATATATATATATATATATATATATATATATATATATATATATATATATATATATATATATATGAATATATAGTACAAATTAAAGAATAGATTTAAATTTAATTAAATAACAATAACATTAACATATTTCAATTCAATTCAATCAAATTAAATTTTATTGAAAATGTAACATATAGATATATGTTACCTATTGCTTTAATATTTTTTTCTTTAAAATTAACATATATATATATATATATATATATATATATATGTATATATATATATATATATATATATATATATGTTGCTTTTTCAATTAAATTATATTTGATTAAATTAAATGTGAATATGTTTAATTTTATTGTTATTTAATTAAATTTAAATATGTTTTTTAATTTGTATTATATATATATATATATGTTACTTTTTCAATTAAATAAAATTTGATTGAATTACATTTAAATATTTTTAATGTAATTGTTATTTAATTCAATTAACTCAATTTCAATCTATTTTGATGTTGTTATTTAATTCAATTAAATTGACTTTAAGTCTATTTTATATTATTCCATTTATTTTATTTTATTTTAAATCGATTTTATTTAACTTTTGGTGCTGCATTGAGTTCAACTGCAATGTGTACTTTAATGCAGTCGTGGACTTTAATGTGATCGATTGATTGATTGATTCCTGTCTAGCGGTAAAGCGTCCGATGATACGGACGGGCCAATCTGCTGTGGTCCTCATCTCCAAAAGGGAAGCGGAGGACAAACCGACAGAGGGGGGCTGCGTGATTTATCGATACGGTTCCTTCTGTGCTGACATTCAAGTGGTTGGTGGGTCCTGAACGCTCTCTGTGCATTCTCCCAATCAACCTGTGACACTAAAGCTGACCTAGTCTTTGCTTTCAGAGGCCCTCCAGAAAGTGAAGATCGTTCAGATGGACAACAGCATCACGGCAACACCGGGAATGAACAACAACGCTATTGACCTCACTGTAACCTGCCAGGGAAGGTGAATGTGCATCCATGGAAACTAGAAAATAGTCTGTTCCAGTGTCAAACTGTAGCCAACCTACAAAACCCAAAAGCAGTGAGGTTGTCACGTTGTGTAAATGGTAAATAAAACCACAATACAATGATTTGCAAATCCTTTTCAACTTATATTCAATTGAATAGACTGCAAAGACAATATATTTAACTTTGGAACTGGTAAACTTTGTTATTTTTTGCAAATATTAGCTCATTTGGAATTTGATGCCTGCAACGTGTTTCAAAAAAGCTGGCACAAGTGGCAAAAAAGACTGATAAAGTTGAGGAATGCTCATCAAAGACTTATTTGGAACATCCCACAGGTGAACAGGCTAATTGGGAACAGGTGGGTGCCATGATTGGGTATAAAAGCAGCTTCCATGAAATGCTCAGTCATTCACAAACAAGGATGGGGGGAGGGTCACCACTTTGTCAACAAATGCCTGAGCAAATTGTCTAACAGTTTAAGAACAACATTTCTCAACCAGCTATTGCAAGGAATTTAGGGATTTCACCATCTACGCTCCGTAATATCATCAAAAGGTTCAGAGAATCTGGAGAAATCACTGCACGTAAGCGGCAAGGCCCGTGACCTTCGATCCCTCAGGGGACAAGCGACATCAGTGTGTAAAGGATATCACCACATGGGCTCAGGAACACTTCAGAAAACCACTGTCAGTAACTACAGTTGGTCGCTACATCTGTAAGTGCAAGTTAAAACTCTACTATGCAAAGCCAAAGCCATTTATCAACAACACCCAGAAACGCCGCCGGCTTCGCTGGGCCCGAGCTCATCTAAGATGGACTGATGCAAAGTGGAAAAGTGTTCTGTGGTCTGACGAGTCCACATTTCAAATAGTTTTTGGAAACTGTGGACGTCGTGTCCTCCGGAACCAAAGAGGAAAATAACCATCCGGACTGTTCAAAAGGCAGCATGTGTGATGGTATGGGGGTGCATTAGTGCCTAAGACATGGGTAACTTACACATCTGTGAAGGCACCATTAATGCTGAAAGGTACATACAGCTTTTGGAGCAACATATGTTGCCATCCAAGCAATTGTATCATGGACGCCCCTGCTTATTTCATTTATAGGACAAGAAAATCCTAGTTTATTGTGATAAGGAAATTATTGACTTTGCTTCAGAGAAGTGTTATAAGTTTACTTCCACAAAGAGGTTTGAAACATAACATTGTTATGAATAAATGTTTTTTTAAGCTTTTTCTACCAATACTTTTTTTTTGAGGAATAAGAAAAGTGAAAATGCGTATATTTTTGTTTATATTTAATTTATTTTTCATATTTATGTTATTTATTTTAATTTTACTTTTATTATATATTGACCATAACGAATGTGGTATAAATGGTCTGTATTTGTCTTGTGATTTGTCTTAAATAATAACAATAGTAATAATATTTTTGACTGACAAAAATTGCCAATAAGAAATTAATGGTATCGGTATCGTATCGAATCCTAAAAGTGTGGTATCGCCCATCCCTATTATGAAGGCTAAAATATGAGAAAGGAGACTGTTGAACAACTTAAGCTGTACATCAAGCAAGAATGGAAATAATTCCACTTCAAAAATGTGTCTCCTCAGTTCCCAAACCTTTACTGAGTGTTGTTAAAAGGAAAGGCCATGTAACACAGTGGTAAATATGCCCCTGTGACAAATTTTTTGCAATGTGTTGCTGCCATTAAATTCTATTTGCAAAAAAAAAGAGGTTTCTCAGTGTGAACATGAAATATCTTGTCTTTGCAGTCTATTCAATTGAATATAAGTTGAAAAGGATTTGCAAATCATTGTATTCTGTTTTTATTGACCATTTACACAACGTGACAACTTCACTGCTTTTGGGTTTTGTAATTGACTGAACAAACGTCTTCATGTCTGTATTTGGCCTCACCATCCAGCTCCCCCAAAGAGGTGTGCAGTGTGATCCTGGATGCCGAGTGTTTGACGCCCATCCACGCCACGTGCAACACGGTGGAGCCCTCCAAAGAGTGCAACGTGGTGCTGCATCACTTCTTCAACAGCTCGGGCGTCTACTGCGTCAACGTGTCCGTGGCCAACGACGTCAGCCTGGCCGTCGCCAGCGCCAGAGTCAGCGTGGACATGGGTGCGTCGCTAACAAACGCAGAGTTTCATGGTTTTTGAAGCTGCCCACTGGCTGGCTAAGTCATCCATTGTTTCAGGCTCTGAGATGTCCTCCTCCGGCATCGTCGCCACCGTGTCGGGGGTCATGGTCCTCCTTCTGTCTCTTGGAATAGTCGCCTTTTCTTACAAGTAAGTGCATGCATGTGTAAGTTAAAGAAACAAATATTGAAGCAATAGGTACCGAATTTGGTCCTGAAGTCCACTAGCTCGATTCTAATTTACATGGGATTTGCCATATAAATGCTACTGATTAGCATTAGTGATTTTTAGGGGTGTAACGGTACGTGTATTTGTATTGAACCGTTTCGGTACGGGGGTTCCGGTTCGGTTCAGAGGTGTACCAAACGAGTTTCCACATATTAAGTAGCGTAACGCCCGTTGTGTAAACAATGCACACCGAGGCACAACACACTTCATGCTAGCAGCTAACGGGCTACGATAGACTGACCATACGTCCTCTTTTCACCGGACATGTCCTCTTTTGCCGAGCTTTCAGGGCGGAGTTTCTTAAATGCCTCCAATGTCCGGCATTTTGAGTTAGGGTTGCGTGTATTTTCAATGTACGTTCAGGGTTAAGAAGGGGTTAAAAACAAAACAAATTGTGCGTGCAGCATTGGTGAGGGAGGGGCAGAGACAGAGAGAGAGAGAGTTATGATAAACGCGCATGCGTCGCCAGGCTCTGCTTTCTATCCATAGATTAAATGTTTTATTATCTATAGCAGGGGTGTCAAAAGTGTGCCCCGGAGGCCATTTGCGGCCCACAGCTAATGTTTTATCCCGTGGGTGTTCGGGCCCCGAAGCACCCACGAGATCGGCGCCTATGCATGGAGTGATTCTTGTCATTCTTGTAGAGAGACGAATCATATTCTCTATTAAATGGAGTGAAATCAAATTATACTTGGAGTTATCATCGTCGAATCATCCAGCCATCCCTCCATTTTCTACAGCTTGTCCCTTTTGGGTTCGCGGGGAGTGCTGGAGCTTATCTCAGCTGCATTCGGGGAATCATATTCTTTATTAAATGGAGTGAATCTTATCATACTTGGAGTGAATCCTGTCATTCTTAGAGAGTCGAATCATATTCTTTATTAATAAGCAGAGAAGCCCAGACTTCCCTCTCCCCGGCCACTCCGTCCAACTCCTCCACCTGGGGCAGGAGACGGCACTCCACCCTTCCCCAGGCGAGAACCACGGACTTGGACATGGAGATGGTGATTCTCATCCCGGTCGCTTCAAATTCCGCTGCAAACTGATCCACTGAGAGCTGAAGATCACGGCCAGATGAAGCCAGCAGGACCACATCATCAGCAAAGAGCAGAGAACTACTAATCCTGATTGCGCCTAGAAATTTGGTCCATAAGTGGAATGGACAGAATTGGTGACAAGGGGCAGCCCTGGTGTATCCAACCCTCATTGGAAGCATGTCCGACTTACTGCCGGCAATGCGGACCGCCAGAATCAAGACAGTCCAACACCTCATATTCCTGGAGCACTTTCCTAAGGACACGGTCGAATGCCTTCTCCAAGTCCACAAGACACATGTAGACTGGCTGCCGAGACTATAGAGCTGGTCCTCAGTTCCATGACCATATTTCCTCGGGGCTCTGGATGCCGTGGAGCTGTCTTGGTTGACAAGACTCTGCAGGGGGGTGCTGGAGCCTATCTCAGCTGCATTCGGGGAATCATTCTTTATTAAATGGAGTGAATCTTATCATACTTGGAGTGAATCCTGTCATTCTTAAAGAGTCGAATCATATTCTTTATTAATAAGCAAAGAAGCCCAGACTTCCCTCTACCCGGCCACTCCGTCCAACTCCTCCACCTGGGGCAGGAGACGGCACTCCACCATCTCCATGTCCAAGTCCGTGGTTCTCATCCCGGTCGCTTCAAATTCCGCTGCAAACTGTTCCACTGAGAGCTGAAGATCACGGCCAGATGAAGCCAGCAGGACCACATCATCAGCAAAGAGCAGAGAACTACTCATCCTGATTGCACCTAGAAATTTGGTCCGTAAGTGGAATGGACAGAATTGGTGACAAGGGGCAGCCCTGGTGTATCCAACCCTCATTGGAAGCAGGTCCGACTTACTGCCGGCAATGCGGACCGCCAGAATCAAGACAGTCCAACACCTCATATTCCTGGAGCCCTTTCCGAAGGACACGGTCGAATGCCTTCTCCAAGTCCGCAAGACACATGTAGACTGGCTGCCGAGACTATAGAGCTGGTCCTCAGTTCCATGACCATATTTCATCGGGGCTCTGGATGCCGTGGAGCTGTCTTGGTTGACAAGACTCTGCAGGGGGGTGCTGGAGCCTATCTCAGCTGCATTCGGGGAATCATTCTTTATTAAATGGAGTGAATCTTATCATACTTGGAGTGAATCCTGTCATTCTTAGAGAGTTGAATCATATACTTTATTAATAAGCAAAGAAGCCCTGACTTCCCTCTACCCGGCCACTACGTCCAACTCCTCCAGGAGACGGCACTCCACCATCTCCATGTCCAAGTCCGTGGTTCTCATCCCGGTCGCTTCAAATTCCGCTGTAAACTGATCCACTGAGAGCTGAAGATCACAGCCAGATGAAGCCAGCAGGACCACATCATCAGCAAAGAGCAGAGAACTACTCATCCTGATTGCACCTAGAAATTTGGTCCATAAGTGGAATGGACAGAATTGGTGACAAGGGGCAGCCCTGGTGTATCCAACCCTCATTGGAAGCAGGTCCGACTTACTGCCGGCAATGCGGACCGCCAGAATCAAGACAGTCCAACACCTCTTATTCCTGGAGCACTTTCCGAGGGACACGGTCGAATGCCTTCTCCAAGTCCACAAGACACATGCCGAGACTATAGAGCTGGTTCTCAGTTCCACGACCATATTTCCTCGGGGTTCTGGATGCTGTGGAGCTGTATTGTTAAGTTAAAGTACCAATGATTGTCACACACACACTAGGTGTGGTGAAATTTGTCCTCTGCATTTGACCCATCTCCTTGTTCACCCCGTGGGAGGTGAGGGGAGCAGTGGGCAGTGCCCGGGTATCATTTTTGGTGATTTAACACCCAATTCCAACCCTTGATGCTGAGTGCCAAGCAGGGAGGTAATGCGTCCCATTTTTATAGTCTTTTGTATGACTCGGCCGGGGTTTGGACTCACAACCTACCGATCTCAGGGCGGACACTCTAACCACTAGGCCACTGAGTTGGTTGACAAGACTCTGCAGGACGGTGCCTCTGGATTGGCAGACCGGGGTGGTGGTTCCTCTCTTTAAGAAGGGGGACCAGAGGGTGTCCTCCAACTATCGGTGTAAGGTCTATTCAGGTGTACTGAAGTGGAGTCTACGCCGGAAAGTCGAACCTCTGAACCAAGAGGAGCGGTGTGGTATCCATCCTGGTCGTGGACCGAATCATATCGCCGATTGATTTCAGTGAGTCTTATCATACTCGGACTTGATCGATTCATATCGCCTCTTAATTAAGAGTTAACCTTATCATTTTTGGAGTGAACCACCTCAAATCGGACTCAGTCAGTCGTATGGTATCGCTTCTTGCTCGGAATGAATCGTGTTCAGGTGTGGCTTACATGTCAGGCCGCGAGTCTTTGCCGTGTAAAAGCGTATTTTTTTGTTCCTGGCTCCACAGGCGCCTTAAGGCTTACCAGCGTCTGAAGGAGGACTCCAGGGGGGCCGCAGACCCGCAGGAGTGGTGCCGTCATGGCGGCTCGACGTCCTCAACCTTGTTGGGGAAGCTCCTCAACAGGCGAGGAGTGGTGGACCAGCGCCCCCTGCTGCAGGACAGACTGGTGTGAACAACTTTGACCAGCCTTTTTTTTAAAACATGTAGATTTAGAATATGTGGATGAAGTATACCAGATGTTTTTCTACTGACATTTGTGGTAGTGACAGTGATCAGTGTTTTTTCATTAAACCTCGCTTAAAGCACTCGTGTGGTACTTGATTTATGAGACGGGAGTTAGGCAGCACGACGCAACACAAGATGGAGTCACTTGTCACAAATTTTATTTGGAGCCAAGGTGAACATTTTGAAGGAATTTAAAACAGCAACAGGAGACGAGTTGTCTGGAGGACGTTTTCTGTGCCTTTTAATATTCTTCTCCTTCCTCCTCTCCTTCGCCCTCGATGGAGTCGACGCCCACCTCCTCGTAATCCTTCTCCAGGGCGGCCATGTCTTCCCTGGCCTCGGAGAACTCGCCCTCCTCCATGCCCTCGCCCACGTACCAGTGGACGAAGGCGCGCTTGGCGTACATCAGGTCAAACTTGTGGTCCAGTCGGGCCCAGGCCTCGGCGATGGCGGTGGTGTTGCTCAGCATGCACACGGCCCTCTGGACCTTGGCCAGGTCTCCGCCGGGGACTACGGTGGGCGGCTGGTAGTTGATGCCCACTTTGAAGCCGGTGGGACACCAGTCCACGAACTGGATGCTGCGCTTGGTTTTGATGGTGGCGATGGCGGCGTTGACGTCTTTGGGCACCACGTCTCCACGGAACAGCAGGCAGCAGGCCATGTACTTGCCGTGGCGGGGGTCGCATTTGACCATCTGGTTGGCGGGCTCGAAGCAGGCGTTGGTGATCTCGGACACCGACAGCTGCTCGTGGTACGCCTTTTCTGCGGAGATGACGGGGGCGTAGGTGGCCAGAGGGAAGTGGATACGAGGGTAGGGCACCAAGTTGGTCTGGAACTCCGTCAGATCCACGTTGAGGGCGCCGTCAAAGCGAAGGGAGGCGGTGATGGACGACACGATCTGGCTGATTAGCCTGTTCAGGTTGGTGTATGTGGGACGCTCGATGTCCAGGTTCCTGCGGCAGATGTCGTAGATGGCCTCGTTGTCCACCATGAAGGCGCAGTCCGAGTGCTCCAGGGTGGTGTGGGTGGTCAGGATGGAGTTGTAGGGCTCCACCACGGCGGTGGACACCTGGGGGGCCGGGTAGATTGAGAACTCCAGCTTGGACTTCTTGCCGTAGTCCACCGACAGACGCTCCATCAGCAGGGAGGTGAAGCCGGAGCCGGTGCCGCCGCCGAAGCTGTGGAACACCAGGAAGCCCTGCAGGCCGGTGCACTGGTCGGCCTTAGGACACAAAGACCAAGGACATGGATCAAGACCACGAACAGTCAAGGTACCGATCAGCCTGTTCTCAGGATTCCTTGCTGATCTGGACACCAGTATGTATTTGTGTGTGTCACTCTTCTACTCCTGAACCGCTGCACACAAAAGGGTAAACATCGGTCAACACATGCACACGTCGCTATGATCTCTCTGAAAAATACACCACAAGGTGGCGCTGTTATGAAACCGTAGTGTTGGACTGACTTACACGCACAGATCAATGCGCTCTACAAACAGCCCTCAATAATTTGACGGTTTTCGGACCAATCACCACCAAATTTGGTACACACGTTTAAAGAACTGACGAGCACATGTGTGTAAAATTCAAGCAAGATTGGTTGAAACGCAAGCAAAATGTGGGCGGGACTTAACTAATATTCCATAGGTCATCGATCATTTGCATAATGATGATCAGACTTTGAGGGTCTATGTATTACATGTAGGCTAGTCTTATGTTTGCCAAGCTACACACCAGTTTGCGGATCCTGTCCAGCACCAGGTCGATGATCTCCTTGCCGATGGTGTAGTGTCCGCGGGCGTAGTTGTTGGCGGCGTCCTCCTTGCCGGTGATCAGCTGCTCGGGGTGGAACAGCTGGCGGTAGGTCCCAGTGCGCACCTCATCTGAGGAGACAACGTTCAAGTTAGAACCTTACGAGGTGCTCAGTCTTCCTGACAAAAAAATGTCAACTTCTGCTTTGTATTCTTTCACACTTCAGCGGAGTCAAGTCTTTTTTTCTTCTTCAATAAAGCAATAGGTAAGACATTTTTCCGCACTCTTTGAGGGAGGAAAAGTGGCGCCATCTGGTGGACAAATCATGAGAAATTGAAAGCGAGTGGTACAGATTGAAACGTGAATATAAATAATAGAACCGATAATCCTGGATGATTTTTTTTTCTAGATTTTGAACCCTGCGTCTTATGAAACAGCGTGGCAGCTTTATGGATTTTTCTTCGTAAACAAAGTAATTTTATTAAAAAAACAAGCAAAAACACTTGGAGGGTCTTATATTGTTTGTGCTATGGCGCCATCTTTTGGACGAGTTCGCTCACTGCAGTTGCTGCAGTGTCCTTTCATCCATACTTGCCAACCCTCCCGAATTTTCCGGGAGACTCCCAAATTTCAGTGCCTCTCCCGAAAATCTCCCGGGAAAACCATTCTCCCGAATTTCTCCCGAATTCCAGCCGGAACTGAGTGAGGACAGCGTGTCGTCACGTCCACTTTTCCTCCATATAAACAGCGTGCCGGCCCAGTCACGTTATAACATCTACGGCTTTTGGAGCTCAGTGCGCAACTGCACACACAACAAGAAGGAGACTATTATATATGTCTCCGTTATCAATAGGTTTATCATAGGCAGGCACGGAGCTATTGCTCAGCGTGTGTTTATTCCAGCCGGCACGTTAATACACTGACACACAATATCCGGATTCCCATCATGCATTGCTTCAAAACTACGGCAAGTAGTAATGTCCAAACAAAGATAGTGACAGAGAATAGAACGAGGATGGACAATTCAACCCTAAACTCACTCCTTTCCTGCAAATTAAATGTCACCTATGCTCCTTCAAAGGCTGTGCTACTGGCTGCAAAGCATTGCACTTTCAAATACAACAATGAGTAGAGAGGAGTGTTAGGTGTGTGTATATGTGTGAATAAATGAACACTGAAATTCAAGTATTTATTTTATATATATATATATATATATATATATACATATATATATATATATATATATATATATATATATATATATATATATATATATATATATATATATATAAACATATAGCATTATTATACAGTATTATTCACATGTGAATAATATAAATACAGTCTATTATCTATTATACAGCATTATTCACATGTGAATAGTATAAAAACAGTCTATTATACAGCATTATTCACATGTGAATAATATAAACACAGTCTATTATAGGGCATTATTCACATGTGAATAATATAAATACAGTGTATTATACAGCATTATTCACATGTGAATGATATAAATATAGGGGGTGTTGAGGTGGGCGGGGTCGGGTGGGCAGGGCGGGCCGGGGTTAAGGGGGGAGTATATTTATAGGTAGAATTCACTGAAATTCAAGTATTTCTTATATATATATATATATATATATATATATATATATATATATATATATATATATATATATATATATATATATATATATATATATATATATATATAAACACAAGCTGAAATTCAAGTATTTCTTATATATATATATATATATATATATATATATATATATATATATACATATATATATATATATATATATAAGAAATACTTGAATTTCAGTGAATTCTAGCTGTTCACTGAAATTCAAGTATTTCTTATTTATATATATATATATATATATATATATATATATATATATATATATATATATATATATATACACATATATATATATATATATATATATATATGTCAAATTCAAGTATTTCTTATTTATATATATATATATATAAGAAATACCTTAATTTCAGTGAATTCTAGCTATAAATATACTCCTCCCCCCTTAACCCCGCCCCGCCCACCCCGACCCCGCCTACCTCAACACCCCCTGTATTTATATAATTCACATGTGAATAATGCTGTATAATACACTGTATTTATATTATTCACATGTAAATAATGCCCTATAATACTTTATTTATATAATTCACATGTGAATAATGCTGTATAATAGACTGTATTTATATCATTCACATGTGAATAATGCTGTATAATACACTGTATTTATATTATTCACATGTGAATAATGCCCTATAATAGACTGTATTTACATCATTCACACGTGAATAATGCTGTATAATAGACTGTATTTATATTATTCACACGTGAATAATGCTGTATAATAGACTGTATTTATATTAATCACATGTGCCGTATAACAGACTGTATTTATATTATTCACATGTGAATAATGCTGTATAATAGACTGTATTTATATTATTCACATGTGAATAATGCCGTATCATACACTGTATTTATATTATTCACATGTAAAAAATACCTAAGTGTTTATTGTTTATTGTGAGCGAACTGCGGTGCTGAATTTCCCCCAGGGATCAATAAAGTACTTTCTATTCTATTGTAAAAACAAATGTAAATTTTACAGTAAAATTCTGGCAACTGAGCTGCCTTTTTTTTTTTACCCATATACTGTTTTCCCATTTACAGTAATACATTTTGAGGTGAAATTATTGCAACTTAGCATATTTTTATTTTTTTTAATCTACTGATAAAATGCATGACGAAAATGGTGTAATAATAGTATTCACTGTGAAGGGGCCCAAACATAACTGCGATGTGGCCCTCAGTGAAAACCACTTTGACACCTCTGAATTATGTACATAAACATCTATAAAATATTTCTATTACATTTTTTACCTGCAGTTTATAGTCTGGTGCGGCTAATATGGGGGAAAAAACATTCTAAGCTTTAGTGGGTGTGGCTTATATTCAGGTGCGCCCTGTAGTCCGTGTCATTGTTTTGGTGTAGCACTGTCATTGTAGGTTGACAGATGGAAAGACAAGAAGAAACTGAAATGTGGACGCTATGAAGTGTTTACCGATGACAGTGGGCTCCAGGTCCACGAAGACGGCTCTGGGCACGTGTTTGCCGGCCCCGGTCTCGCTGAAGAATGTGTTGAAGGAGTCGTCCCCGCCTCCCAGGGTCTTGTCGCTGGGCATCTGTCCGTCCGGCTGGATGCCATGTTCCAGGCAGTACAGCTCCCAGCAGGCGTTGCCGATCTGAACGCCGGCCTGGCCCACGTGGATGGAAATACACTCGCGCTGCGTGGACAAAGGTAAGAAATCCCCATTTGATATTCCATCCATCCATCCATCCATTTTCTACCGCTTGTCCCATTCGTATTATGATGCACACGCATTAACCCCTGAGCCACTGTGCTGCTGGCATGATGTACTTCTTCCTGAAAATAGCCAAATTTCTGTGTAAAATGTGATGGTTAGAGATTTGTTATTGAAAAAAAAACGCTTGTCTATTTAGCTATTTTGGTCCCAGCACCTCAAACCCTAGTAAGAGCCAGTGGAAGTTTGAAATTCCTCGGAGTAGCCCAGTCCATCGAGCTGGATTCGGCTGCATACCTGGCAACTTCGGTTGGGGAGAGGCGGAGGGGACTACAGAATTTTGACCGTGATTGCAGTACCATTTCTGGCCACATTATTACATATGGCTCCTTTAAAACCTCTAAAGGTTTAGTGGCCACATGCGTGGACAGCACCTTTTAGCTCTTATTTCCAAAATTGTGTACACTACTGAATTGGGGTCTTATGGCCGCTTATGTGGACACTTATACTGCCATCTGGTGGTGTCAGAAGAGTATAACAAACAATGGAATTTGGGGGGGAAAAAAAAGTGTAATTAGCATGTCACTAAACATGAAGTACACGTTTGTTACTTATGGACAATGACTGAATGAAAATGGTGCTGCACGAGAAGTATTTAATTTTTTTTTTGACAAAGCACATTAATTTTAAAATATGTTATACAAATGCATGTTTAAATTTGTGAATATTTTGGCCTTAAATTGAAGATGTAAAAATACAAAGAATAGGTACCTTATATAATGATGTGGTTATGGGAACAATGACCGAATGAAAATGGGGCTGCACGAGAAGTATTACAAAAAATGTTTGACAAAGCAGATTAATTTTGAAGTATTTTATACAAATGCATGTTTTAATTTGTGAATATTCTGGCCTTAAATTGAAGATGTAAAAATTCAACAAATAATAGGTACCTTGTATAATGATGTGGTTATGCGAACAATGACCGAATGGAAATGGGGCTGCACGAGAAGTATTAAAAAAAAAACTGTTTGACAAAGCAGATTAATTTTGAAGTATTTTCTACAAATGCATGTTTCAATTTGTGAATATTCTGGCCTTAAATTGAAGATGTAAAAATTCAACCAAAAAAAATAGGTACCTTGTATAATGATGACTAAGTACATCATATCAAAAGATGATTCTTAGTTTTTATTCTAATTAGGGTCCAATAAGCCCAAATAGCAAAGAGAAATAAATGAAAAAGCATGTAAACAAACAGCTTGGGCCTTGAGAGGATGTTTTCTTTTTTCGAATGTATTCCTATTTGCGATTTTTTTGTTTGTTTGTTTAATTTTTTTTTAACAAATACACATATCTTTCTTTCTCTCAAATTTTGCACCGGTTTAACTAAAATACGTATTTGTTCCTTCTAAAAACTCCTAAAAAAATTAAGTTGACTAAATGTTAGCAATGTCTTCAGTCATTTATTCCCTTTAAGATGTTTTATTTTTGTAGAATGTATTTTTATTAGTTTTTTGGTATTTATTTATTTTTTGTTTAATTTTTTTTAAACAAATACACATTTATTTATTTCTCTTAAGTGGTTTAACTCAGACAAAAGTATTTTTAATCAAATCTATGTATGTTTTTTGCTTCTAAAAACTCCATAAAAAATGTATAATACCCATAAAACTACAATTGATCATAAACTCACATTCCAAGTAAACATATTTACTAAATGTCAGCAGAGCAAAGTTTGATATTCGTCAATATTTGAATTGTGCAGCCGCTCCCTCTATCGGCCGCTGCAGGCACTGCAGCATGAGGCGCCACCCTTTGCTGCGATGACGACCCGCAGGGGATTCGAACGTGGATCACCCCAACCCCCATCCTCCCACGTAAAAAAAAAACGCTCTTTTGTTATCTTTTTCATTTTGCCTGCCTGGCTCTTGTCGTTCGTGCTGCTCGTCCCTGGCAAGTTAATGCAAATGAGGCCGCGCATGCGCGTTCGAGGCTTCTGGAATATTCCACTTGCTCTCCTCCACCGAGGATGCACAATCACGACGTTGTATGCAATGCGTGGTTCCATTTGACGTTTTAGTGTTTGTGCAAGCCACTAAATCCACTACATTTGAACAATAAATACACTTAAATCAGACTATTTGTATGATTTATTCATAATAGAAACAGGCCTTCATTTAAATATATTCAGTGATGAATACGTGAATTCATAAAAATTTAATGCACCTTCATTTTGCCCCTCCCTTTCATTATAATGTACCTCATTTTTTATCATTTACATTTATAGCAAAAATACTCACTCATTTGTATACATATATATATTTCATTTTACAAATATTACATAGTTAATCTTCTTTAATAAACATTTTTTGTTAAATTATTTTATCGTCAGCTTCTCTGTGGTCATTGTTTGCATAACCACATCATTACATAAGGTACCTATTATTTTTTTGTAATTTTTATATATTTAATTTAAGGCCAGAATATTCACAAATGTAAACATACATTGGTATAAAATATTTCAAAATGAATCTGCTTCGTCCAAAAAAATTTTTTTTTTAAAATACTTCTCGTGCAGCATTATTTTCATTCGGTCATTGTTCGCATAACCACATCATTATACAAGGTACCTATATATATATATATTTTTTTTTTAATTTTTACATCTTCAATTTAAGGCCAGAATAGTCACAAATTAAAACATGCATTTTTATAAAATACTTCAAAATTAATCTGTTTTGTCAAACTTTATTTTTTTAATACCTCTCGTGCAGCACCATTTTCATTCGGTCATTGTTCACATAACCACATCATTATACAAGGTACCTATTATTTTTGGAATTTTTACATCTTCAATTTAAGGCCAAAATATTCACAAATTAAAACATGCCTTTGTATAAAATACTTCAAAATTAATCTGCTTTGTCAAACATTTTTTTGTAATACTTCTCGTGGAGCCCCATTTTCATTCGGTCATTGTTCCCATAACCACATCATTATATAAGGTACCTATTATTCTTTGTATTTTTACAGCTTCATTTTAAGGCCAAAATATTCACAAATTTAAACATGCATTGGTATAAAATATTTTAAAATTAATGTGCTTTGTCCAAAAAAAAAAAAAAAAATACTTCTCGTGCAGCACCATTTTCATTCAGTCATCGTCCGCATTTACACACACGCTGACACACTCATTACGTCGTGCCACTGCATTTCATTGATTAAAAAAAGCTCCAATTACGTAATTAAACCTCTGTCCAAAAAAAAAAAAGCTAATTAGCCTTAATTAAACATCAAATTAAGCACGATGACGTCGTGTTCCAGGCAGCCACTCGCCGAGCTTTAATTTGTACCTGCAAAAAAGGCGTCATTGAACTCACCATGTTGTCGTCTAGAGGTGACAAAGTGGACTAGAGGAGGAAGAAAAGGCTTGTTTTCCTGTAGTTTTTAGGGAGACGTTTGCGTTGCGTGTTGTACCCAACGGGGTCGATGCAACAACTGCTGAAGGTTGGGAGGTGCTTGCACGTTTATATACGCACAGCTCTGCTGGATTGCTGCAAAACTTGTACTCTACTGCCCTCCAATGGTGAGTTTTTGCATCGTTCCTTGCGGTTCCTGGGGTGCAACTGCAATATGATTCAGACTCCGATGTTGTATATCCTTTCATTTTGGTGATGAGACGTGTGTGTGTGTGTGTCTTTCCATCCATCCATCCATCCATCCATCCATCCATCCATCCATTTTCTAGCAGCGATGCTTCATTTTGCATAACCCGAGATGTCTGCAGGAGTTGCAGCCACGCTGCAGAGAGACGAACAAAGCACGCTTGCATTTTCTAGGCGTGGCATGCACAAATCAATAAGCATCATCTCTGCGTGGAAGTAGAAATACAGCGTGGCGCAAATATATTGAGGCTATTACTCCTACGTTGTTGTTTTAATTATGTTTTTTTCCCTGATTTGCTCATACTATGAAAAAAAATTGCCCAGCAATTGCATATTTAGACCTGTATTTTTTTTAAATTATTAAATCGTTTTTTTTCTCTGATTTGCACACACTATCTTTAATTTTTTAAGTATCGGTAATCATACCTATCAAATATTGAATAATATATGTATATAGTACAAATATTTTGTGACCTTTTCATTATTTTGTATATGATTTTTTATCATATATTTTATATACAATACATATATATTGTTGTTATTCAACAATATTATGTACAAATATGTTGTGTTATTTTATATATTGTTTTAATATAATTATATATTTCATTGTAATTTTAAATATTTGAAAAATAGAAATAATTATTGTCATATTTACTTGTATGTTATTATATTATATATTATATATATATATATAATATACTATTATATATATATATATATACTAATATATATTATATTATATATATATTATATTATATTATATTATATTATATTATATTATATTATATTATATTATATATATATATATATTATATATATATATATATATTATATTATATATTATATATAATATACTTGTATTATTATGTTTTAAATGTATTGTTATAGAATTTTCAATATTTTTTTATTTGAATAAAAAAATACAGTATATGAAGTATTGTAGTGCAGTGTTTTTCAACCTTTTTTGAGCCAAGGCACATTTTTTGCGTTGGAAAATTCCGAAGGCACACCACCAGCAGAAATAATTAAAAAACGAAACTCAGTTAACAGTAAAAAGTCGTTGTCGCAATTGTTGGCTATGACTTTAAACCATAACC
Source organism: Entelurus aequoreus (assembly GCF_033978785.1). NCBI lineage: Eukaryota > Metazoa > Chordata > Actinopteri > Syngnathiformes > Syngnathidae > Entelurus > Entelurus aequoreus. Next base: position 7,411,567 of record NC_084737.1, on the reverse strand, counting down.
AACCATGCATCACTATAGTTCTTGTCTCAAAGTTGGTGTACTGTCACCACCTGTCACATCATGTCGTGACTTATTTTGACTTTTTTGCTGTTTTCCTGTGTGTAGTGGTTTGGTTTTTGTCTTGCACTCCTGTTTTAATGGCTTTTTCTCTTTTTTTTGGTATTTTCTTGTAGCAGTTTCATGTCATTTCTACTTTGTTTTAGCATTCAAGAATATTTCAGTTGTTTTCATCCTTCTTTGTGGGGACATTGTTGATTGTCAAACCTAAACCCCCCCCCCCCCCCCTCCATGTCCCACACCCCGGATTGTAAATAATGTAAATAATTCCATGTATATACTCTAATGATTATCTTGTGTGATGACTGTATTATGATGATAGTATATATCTGATAGTATATATCTGTATCATGAATCAATTTAAGTGGACCCCGACTTAAACAAGTTGAAAAACTTATTCGGGTGTTACCATTTAGTGGTCAATTGTACGGAATATGTACTTCACTGTGCAATCTACTAATAAAAGTTTCAATCAATCAATCAATCAATTCAATCAATCAGTCAATCAATGTTCGGATGTACATTGTGGACACCATCTTTGCTCCACAGTAAGTCTTTGCTGTCGTCCAGCATTCTGTTTTTGTTTACTTTGTAGCCAGTTCAGTTTTAGTCTCGTTCTGCGTAGCCTTCCCTAAGCTTCAATGCCTTTTCTTAGGCGCACTCACCCTTTGTTTATGTTTGGTTTAAGCATTTGACACCTTTTTACCTGCACACTGCCTCCCGCTGTTTCCGACATCTACAAAGCAATTAGCTACCGGCTGCCACATACTGATATGGAAGAGTATTCAAATTACACGGTTATTACTCTGCCGAGCTCTAGAAAGCACCGACACTCAACAACAACACATCATTTGCAGACTATAATTACTGGTTTGCAAAAAATATTTTTAACCCAAATAGGTGAAATTAGATAATCTCCCACGGCACACCAGACTGTATCTCATGGCACACTAGTGTGCCGCGGCACAGTGGTTGAAAAACACTGTTGTAGTGTATGTATTAGATGTGATGCAAGCACAAAATAATTTTATTTTTTCTTAGTCATAGCTTGTTTCTTATTTGCACACACTCTTAAATTGTTTTACTTATTTTTTTATTGTATTTTTAAAATATCTAATTATTATAGCTTTTTAATATTTAATAATTAGTGTTTAAGTACAAAGATTTTGTTGTGACCTTTTCATTCTTTTGTACATGATTTTTTATGATATATTTTATATACAATTTACATACAAATAATTTTCAATGTTATATGATTATATTATGTAAAATTATGTTGTGTTATTTTATTATAATTTTTATTATAATTATACCTATCAAATATTTAATAATATATGTACATAGTACAAATATTTAGTTGTGACCTTTTCATTTTGTATATTATTTTTTTATCATATATTTTATATACAATATATATATATATATATATATATATATATATATATATATATATATATATATATATATATATTGTTGTTATTCAACAATATTATGTACAAATATGTTGTGTTATTTTATATATTGTTTTAATATAATTATATATTTCATTGTAATTTTAAATATTTGAAAAATAGAAATAATTATTGTCATATTTACTTGTATGTTATTATAACAATATGTTTTAAACATATCGTTATAGAATTTTCAATATTTTTTTATTTATTTGAATAAAAAAATACAGTATATGAAGTATTGTAGTGTATGTATTAGATGTGATGCAAGCACAAAATAATTTTATTTTTTCTTAGTCATAGCTTTTTTCTGATTTGCACACTCTTAAATTTTTTTACTTATTTTTTAATTGTATTTTTAAAGTATCGGTAAATATTATAGCTTTTTCATATTTAATAATTAATGTATATAGCACAAAGATTTTGTCGTGACCTTTTCATTCTTTTGTACATGATTTTTTTATGATATATTTTGTATACAATATACATATAAATAATTTTCAATGTTATATAATTATATTATGTAAAATTATGTTGTGTTATTTTATTATAATTTTTATTATAATTATACCTATCAAATATTTAATAATATATGTATATAGTACAAATATTTAGTTGTGACCTTTTCATTATTTTGTATATGATTTTTTATCATATATTTTATATACAATACATATATATATATATTGTTGTTATTCAACAATATTATGTACAAATATGTTGTGTTACTTCATATATTGTTTTAATATAATTATATATTTCATTGTAATTTTAAATATTTGAAAAATAGAAATAATTATTGTCATATTTACTTGTATGTTATTATAACAATGTTTAAAACGTATCGTTATAGAATTTTCAATATTTATTTGAATAAAAAATACAATATATGAAGTGTATGTATTAGATGTGATACAAGCACAAAATAAGTTAATTTTTTCTTATTCATAGGTTTTATAGTTATTTAATCAAATAGTGTACATATATTTTTTTGATATTTTTAGTTTATTTTAAATATATTTTATGGTTATACTTTTTTATTTTTGTTACAATATTAGTTTAAATAATATAACAAATATCAAGATAAGACACAGGAAGTGTAATAAATATTTATACCTGTATTTCTTTAAATTACTTTGGGTTTTTTCTCTGATTTGCACACAATATCTTACACTTTTTTGTTTATTAAACTTTTTTTTTTTTTTTATATCGGTAATTAAAGCTTCTTAATATATAATAATGTATGTATAGATATTTCACAAAGATTTTGTTGTGACCTTTTCATTCTTTTGTATATGATTTTTTATAATATATTTTATATATAGTGTATGTTTATGATATAATACAATAATATAATTAGATATGTATGTCAACATTAGAATATTTAATTTGTAAGTAATCAAGGATGATGATTACACAATTGATTGTAAGAACATATTTATCTGTGATTACTGCTTTTCTTCCCCCAAAACATGATAAAATACTGTACATGAGTAGTATTTGTGTATTGTATGCAATTCTGTGTTTCATATTGCAGTTATAGTGCTTGCCATCATGGCCGACCGCCTCTCCCTCTTTGTCCTCATTCTCTGCAATGACGTCATCGGTGGGCCGATCACATGACCTCACCACTCATCTCTCACTCTCTCTCTCTCTCGCTCGCTCCCTCTCTCTCACTGTGGTTCTATGATGGGTGTGTTTCATTTCCTCTTGACCTCGTTGCGGAAGCGAACATGCTTGAGTTGAGTTGATGTGATGTGCAGAACAGAAGACAGTGGCGCGGTTTTATTTTGTGGGGCGGGGGCTTCTGAAGCGTGACTTAAAAAGCAGCGTAGATGGAGATGGCTGGGGAGGAGTGCAGGCCATCCCACAGCAGTGTGTGATAAGTAAGGAGTCAGTGCCATGCAGTTGGGATTTAAAGATTTTCACAAATTGAAAAACGTTTTTTTTTCTATTCAGAAAACTAAAAATTGCGAGTAAATCTTTGTGGACAGCAAAAATATTTCAAATATTTTTTGAATATCATTTTTTCCCCCAAAAAAACAACAATTTTCAAAAAATTCCCAATTTTTTTCATTTTAAAATGATAAGTCTTTTTTATTGTACTTCAAATTTATAGCACTCGATTGCACTGTACTGTTCATAGAGATGGCTGGGGAGAATTGCAGGCCTCCCCACAGCAGTGTGTGACAAGTAAGGAGTCAGTGCCATGCAGTTGTAATTAGAAGATTTTCACATATTATTGTAAAAAGGTATTTTTTTCTATTAAGAAAACTAAAAAATTTTCGAGTAAATATTTGTGGAAGGCAAAAATATTAAATATTTCAAATATTTTTTGATATTTTGAATATAATTTTTTCCTCCCAGAAAAAGATTTTTCTTTCAAAAATGTCCCAATTATTGTCATTTTAAAATGATGTATCAATTAAAGATTTTCACATTTTATTGAAAAACTTTTTTTTTCTATTCAGAAAACTAAAAATAATTGCGATTAAATATTTGTGGAAGGCAAAAATATTAAATATTTCAAATATTTTTTGATATTTTGAATATAATTTTTTCCTCCCAGAAAAAGATTTTTCTTTCAAAAATGTCCCAATTTTTGTCATTTTAAAATAATTTATCAATGAAAAAAATTCACATTTTATTGAAAAACTTTTTTTTTCTATTCAGAAAACTAAAAATAATTGCGAGTAAATCTTTGTGGGAGGCAAAAATATTAAATATTTCAAATATTTTTTGATATTTTGAATAACATTTTTTCCTCCCAGAAAAAGATTTTTCTTTCAAAAATGTCCGAATTTTTGTCATTTTAAAATAATTTATCAATTAAAGATTGTCACGTTTTATTGAAAAACTTTTTTTTTCTATTCAGAAAACTAAAAATAATTGCGATTAAATATTTGTGGAAGGCAAAAATATTAAATATGTCAAATATTTTTTGATATTTTGAATATAATTTTTTCCTCCCAGAAAAAGAGTTTTCTTTCAAAAATGTCCCAATTTTTGTCATTTTAAAATAATTTATCAATAAAAAAAATTCACATTTTATTGAAAAACTTTTTTTTTCTATTCAGAAAACTAAAAATAATTGCGAGTAAATCTTTGTGGGAGGCAAAAATATTAAATATTTCAAATATTTTTTGATATTTTGAATAAAATTTTTTCCTCCCAGAAAAATATTTTTCTTTCAAAAATGTCCGAATTTTTGTTATTTTAAAATAATTTATCAATAAAAGATTTTCACGTTTTATTGAAAAACTTTTTTTTTCTATTTAGAAAACTAAAAATAATTGCGAGTAAATATTTGTGGAAGGCAAAAATATTAAATATTTCAAATATTTCAAATATTTTGAATATAATTTTTTCCTCCCAGAAAAAGATTTTTCTTTCAAAAATGTCCCAATTTTTGTCATTTTAAAATAATTTATCAATAAAAGATTTTCACGTTTTATTGAAAAACTTTTTTTCTATTTAGAAAACTAAAAATAATTGCGAGTAAATATTTGTGGAAGGCAAAAATATTAAATATTTCAAATATTTCAAATATTTTGAATATAATTTTTTCCTACCAGAAAAAGATTTTTCTTTCAAAAATGTCCCAATTTTTGTCATTTTAAAATAATTTATCAATTAAAGATTTTCACATTTTATTGAAAAACTTTTTTTTTCTATTCAGAAAACTAAAAATAATTGCGAGTAAATCTTTATGGAAGGCAAAAATATTAAATATTTCAAATATATTTTGAAATATATTTTTGTGGAAGGCAAAAATATTAAATACTTCAAATATTTTTTGATATTTGGAATATATTTTTTCCCCAAAAAAATTGTTTTTAATTCCCCAATTTTTGTCATTTTAAAATGATTTATCAGGTTTTTTTCAATTCCAGATGCTACTATATATTGTGTTTACAAATAAGTATTTAAAATAAGAATACAATAATAGAGCATAAAGGGAAAATAGAACAACTTATATAGTCACGGTATTATCGAAAACATTTTTGTAGAATGACATATTACCCAAGAAAATATACAGCATGTACCACGATTTTGTAGTAAGTATAGTCAATGTAACGAGTACAGTATAGTAAAATAGCACACGAAGATATGAAGAACGTATTTTTATTGTACTTTAAATTTATAGCACTGGGTTGCACTGTACTGTTCATAGAGAGATGGCTGGGGAGGAGTGCAGGCCATCCCACAGCAGTGTGTGACAAGTAAGGAGTCCATGCCATACAGTTGTGATTAGAAGATTTTCACATGTTATTGAAAAAAGTTTTTTTTTTATTAACAAAACTAAAAATAATTGCGAGTAAATTTTTGTGGAAGGAAAAAATATTAAATATTTAAAATATATTTTTTATATTTTTAATATAAATCCCTCTCCCTCCGGCCCCCCATTTATTTATTTTTAATTCCCAATTTTTGTCATTTTAAAATGGTTTATAAGTTAAAGATTTTCACATTTTATTGAAAAACGTTATTTTTGTATTTTTCACATATTATTGAAAAACGTTTTTTTTCTATTCAGAAAACGAAAAATAATTGCGAGTAAATCTTTGTGGAAGGCAAAAATATTAAATATTTCAAATATTTTTTGATATTTTGAATATCACCCCCCCCCCCTCCCCCAAAAATACTTTTCTTTCAAAAATGTCCCAATTTTTGTCATTTTTAAAATGGTTTATCAGTTAAAGATTTTCACATATTATTGAAAAACGTTTTTTTTCCATTAAGAAAAGTAAAAATAATTGCGAGTAAATCTTTGTGGAATGCAAATATATTAAATATTTCAAATATATTTATATATTTTGCTGTTTTTAATATAACCCCCCCCCCCCCCCCCCCCCATTTGAAAAAAAAATGTTTCCCAATTTTTGTCATTTTAAAATGGTTTATCAGTTAAAGATTTTCACATATTATTGAAAAATGTTTTCTATCCAGAAAACTAAAAATAATTGCGTGTAAATCTTTGTGGAAGGCAAAAATATTTGATATTTTGAATATACATTTCCTTCCTTTTTTTAAAAAAAATTCCCCAATTTTTGTCATTTTAAAATGATTTATCAGTCTTTTTTCAATTCAAAATGCTATTAGTAGACTATATATTGCATTTACAAATAAGTATTTAAGAGAAGGTAATACAATAATAGAGCATAAAGGGAAAATAGAACAACTTATATAGTCAAGGTATTATCGAAAACATTTTTGTAGTATGACATATTACCCAAGAAAATGTACAGCATGTACCACAATTTTGTAGTAAGTATAGTCAATGTAACGAGTATAGTATAGTAAAATAGCACACGAAGATATGAAGAACGTATTTTTATTGTACTTTAAATTTATAGCACTGGGTTGCACTGTACTGTTCATAGAGAGATGGCTGGGGAGGAGTGCAGGCCATCCCACAGCAGTGTGTGACAAGTAAGGAGTCCATGCCATACAGTTGTGATTAGAAGATTTTCACATGTTATTGAAAAAAGTTTTTTTTTTATTAACAAAACTAAAAATAATTGCGAGTAAATTTTTGTGGAAGGAAAAAATATTAAATATTTAAAATATATTTTTTATATTTTTAATATAAATCCCTCTCCCTCCGGCCCCCCATTTATTTATTTTTAATTCCCAATTTTTGTCATTTTAAAATGGTTTATAAGTTAAAGATTTTCACATTTTATTGAAAAACGTTATTTTTGTATTTTTCACATATTATTGAAAAACGTTTTTTTTCTATTCAGAAAACGAAAAATAATTGCGAGTAAATCTTTGTGGAAGGCAAAAATATTAAATATTTCAAATATTTTTTGATATTTTGAATATCACCCCCCCCCCTCCCCCAAAAATACTTTTCTTTCAAAAATGTCCCAATTTTTGTCATTTTTAAAATGGTTTATCAGTTAAAGATTTTCACATATTATTGAAAAACGTTTTTTTTCCATTAAGAAAAGTAAAAATAATTGCGAGTAAATCTTTGTGGAATGCAAATATATTAAATATTTCAAATATATTTATATATTTTGCTGTTTTTAATATAACCCCCCCCCCCCCCCCCCCATTTGAAAAAAAAAATGTTTCCCAATTTTTGTCATTTTAAAATGGTTTATCAGTTAAAGATTTTCACATATTATTGAAAAATGTTTTCTATCCAGAAAACTAAAAATAATTGCGTGTAAATCTTTGTGGAAGGCAAAAATATTTGATATTTTGAATATACATTTCCTTCCTTTTTTTAAAAAAAATTCCCCAATTTTTGTCATTTTAAAATGATTTATCAGTCTTTTTTCAATTCAAAATGCTATTAGTAGACTATATATTGCATTTACAAATAAGTATTTAAGAGAAGGTAATACAATAATAGAGCATAAAGGGAAAATAGAACAACTTATATAGTCAAGGTATTATCGAAAACATTTTTGTAGTATGACATATTACCCAAGAAAATGTACAGCATGTACCACAATTTTGTAGTAAGTATAGTCAATGTAACGAGTATAGTATAGTAAAATAGCACACGAAGATATGAAGAACGTATTTTTATTGTACTTTAAATTTATAGCACTGGGTTGCACTGTACTGTTCATAGATAGAGATGGCTGGGGAGGAGTGCAGGCCATCCCACAGCAGTGTGTGACAAGTAAGGAGTCCATGCCATACAGTTGTGATTAGAAGATTTTCACATATTATTGGAAAAAAAATGTTTTTCTATTAACAAAACTAAAAATAATTGCGAGTAAATTTTTGTGGAAGGAAAAAATATTAAATATTTAAAAAAAAAAAATCCCTCTCCCTCCGGCCCCCCATTTTTTTTTTAATTCCCAATTTTTGTCATTTTAAAATGGTTCATAAGTTAAAGATTTTCACATTTTATTGAAAAAGTTTTTTTTCTATTGAGAAAACAAAAAATAATTGCGAGTAAATCCTTGTGGAAGGCAAAAATATTAAAATATTTCAAATATATTTTTATATTTTTAATATAATTTTTTTCACCCCAAAAAAAAATGTTTTGCAAAAATTTCCCAATTTTTGTCATTTTAAAATGGTTTATCAGTTGAAGATTTTCACATATTATTGAAAAACGTTTTTTTTTCTATTCAGAAAACAAAAAATAATTGCGAGTAAATCTTTGCGGAAGGCAAAAATATTAAATATTTCAAATATTTTTTGATATTTTGAATATCATTTCTTCCCCCCCCCCAAAAAAAATACTTTTCTTTCAAAAAGTTCCCAATTTTTGTCATTTTTAAAATGGTTTATCAGTTAAAGATGTTCACATATTATTGAAAAACGTTTTTTTTCCATTAAGAAAACTAAAAATAATTGCGAGTAAATCTTTGTGGAAAGCAAAAATATTAGATATTTCAAATATATTTTGCTGTTTTTAATATAATCCCCCCCCCCCCCCATTTTTTAGTAAAAATGTTTTCCAAATTTTTGTCATTTTAAAATGGTTTTTCAGTTAAAGATTTTCACATATTATTGAAAAACTGTTTTTTTCTATCCAGAAAACTAAAAACAATTGCGTGTAAATCTTTGTGGAAGGCAAAAATATTAAAAATATTTTTTGATATTTTGAATATACATTTCCTTCCTCAAAAAACTTTTTTTTTTTTTAAATTCCCTAATTTTTGTCATTTTAAAAGGATTTATCAGTCTTTTTTCAATTCAAAATGCTATTAGTAGACTATATATTGCATTTCCAAATAAGTATTTAAGATAAGGTAATACAATAATAGAGCATAAAGGGAAAAATAGAACAACTTATATAGTCAAAAACAATACTCTTTTTTTGCAGTATTACCCAAGAAAATGTACAGCTTTTACCACAATTTTGTAGTAAATATAGTCAATGTAACGAGTACAGTATAGTAAAATAGCACACAAAGATATTTTTCATTGTACTTTCAATTTATAGCACTCGATTGCATTGGTCAGTTCTGGTTATGTTTGTCATAGTAATGTACATTAAAGCAAGAAGTAGCTGAACTATGTGATGTACTGCTTGCTGTACCCCTGTGGGAGGAAAAAATAAGACACAGGAAGTGAAGCTTTGGCTTCCAGTCAGCTCTTCAGAGAACATTCTCCCATCTTCTTTGCCCCTCCCTGTCAGCAGCTGTGGCGAAGGCGAACAGCTGCTCTCCCATGTGAGAATGTTGGCGCGATGGGACCGCCACTAAAGTCCTTGCAGACCCAGCCACACGGCGAGATGTGGAACACAAATAGTCTGTTCCAGGGTCAAACTACCTGTTTTGGTGTACAAGGAATGTATTTTTAATATTCCCAACTCATGCAAGTGTAAAACGAGGGTTAACGTCGACATTAGGGTTGTAGGGTATACCGGTACTAGTATAATACCGTGATACTAATGAATATTCTGTACTATACCACCTCTAAAAAGTACCGGTCCCTTTTTTTCACGAGCATGACGGTGCACCGTCGTCACGTCATGACATTGCTGGTTTTACGAGCAGAGGAGCATGTTCGGCAGCGCACACACACACGGCGTACTTACAAGCAGACACAGTGTATAGACAGAAAAGGGAGAATGGACGCATCTTGGCGTAAAAAGTAAAGATAAAGGTGAAGTTATAACACTGAAACACCCTCAGGAAGAGGTGCTAACATCCAGTCTGCAGTGTTTTAGCTACTTCTAAATCACTAATCCTCGCCTCCATGGCGACAAAGTAACTTTTTTACAAGTATCATTATCACTGCAGGACGAGGAATAGCTAAACATGCTTCATTACACACCGTAGGAGGATACAATAGCTCACCGCCGTCACAATGTAAACAAACGCCGTTGGTGGATCTACGAGGAGCTGCAGACTAACCAGACTCGCAGTTCTGTCAGATTTTCATCCGGTCTGTGGAACCATTGGCAAGTAAGCCTGTATGCTGGACATTGAATATTGCTGCGTGTTATTTATTTATTTTATTTTATTTTTTATACAAGTTTTTTATTTATTTTATTTTATTTTTTATTAAATTTTTTTTTTTTTTTTTAAATTTCTGCTTGTATTTCTTTTATTTGGGTTTTATCTCTGAATGGTTTCTTTTTCTGTGATATATATCCCTCTGGGTCTGAAATAAAATGAATACTACTACACCTAACATCCACTGTAATGATACCAAGTACAATAGCGGAATCTAGTCGATACTACTATGATATTTTTTAGCATAATATATTATATTATGTTTATAAACTCAGGAAATACGTCCCTGGACACATGAGGACTTACATTATGACCATTTTATGACCCTGTAACTACTTGGTATCGGATCGATACCCAAATTTGTGGTATCATTCAAAACTAATGCAAAGTATCAAAACAACAGAAGAATAAGTGATTATTACATTTTAACAGAAGTGTAGATAGAACATGTTGAAATAGAAAATAACCAGATATTAACAATAAATGATCAATAACAATAATCTTTTTTTTTTTTTTTTTTTTACAGTTTTTCCCTCATAATGTGTACAAAATAATAGGTGTATAAATGACACAATATGTTACTGCATAGACTAATTAGGAGTCTTTGTTTGTTTACTTACTACTAAAAGACAAGTTGTCTAGCATGTTCACTATTTTATTTAAGGACTAAATTACAATAATAAAGATATATTCAATGTACCCGAAGATTTTTTGTTCAAATAAAGACATTAATGCCATTTTTTGTGGTACCCTATATTTAGAAAAGTATCGAAAAGCATCGAGAAGTATACATTTTACTGGTACCGGTACCAAAATGTATTTCGAAAATTGGGACAACCCTAGTCGACTTTATGTAAGTTTGTGCAATATTTTTTTTTCCCAGAATTTGATTAAAATTCCAAATTGTACAATCAAAATGGAAAAAAAGAAAGAAAAAATACGCACTAAATGTATCAAAATGGTACCAAATTGTATTTCGAAAACCGGGACAACCCGAGTCGACATTATGTAAGTTTGTGCAATATTTTTTTTTCCAGAATTTGATTAAAAATTCCAAATTGTACAATCAAAACGGAAAAAAAAGGAAAGAAAAATTATGCACTAAATAGTCAACTTAATGTTTGAAGTGCAGGAGAGAGTGGAAAGGAAAAGACATTTAATGAAACAAGTAGGGATGTGCCTATCCAATATTGGATACCAGTCCGATATCAGCAAAAAAAATATATATATATAGTTTTGGTGTCAAATCTCCGATACAAGCAGTCCTGCAGCGTGTTTCCTTGTGCAAAGCCAGTTAACCTCCAAACGTCCTCCAATAAGCACACAAGATGGGCATTTTCCTCTATTTTAGTCATTTACAAATGATAAACATGGCAGGCTATAGGCTACTAGGAGCTAGCAGCTACACAACAGCTAAGTACCCAATAACGCACAAGCTAGATATACAGTAGGTTAACTGACCAACATTGCAGTCTGAAACCACTTTTGTCAACAAGTAATTATATAATATGCACACTACCTACACGTACACTTCCATTAGAAGTATCCAGTAACAAACGTGTCCGCATTATTCAACTTACCGCGTCGTGAGTGTAACTGAAATATTTGACCAATTTGGTCTCATCAAACAAAAACAACCACTCCACTTCAACTTAAAGGTGGCATAAGTCCAATTTGGACCGTTGCGTTCGAGTAATTTCAATTGACGAGCCTTTTCTAACAAAATATTATGAATGATTCCTGCAAATATTGTTTCAGATTAATATCGGTTTCCGGCCCATACTAAAGGTCCCAATATTTGTATCGTACTGCAGTGACAAATATTGTGACAGACTCCTAGTATGTTGTGTAACCCAGCAGCAACACTACCACGCTGTAATAGTGATTAGCAGCAAACTGCATTAACAGCACAGAAGTTGATTCCATACATGACTCTTTAAAGCTGTTTCAAATTCCAGTGGCAAGCAAACTACATCAGGGGGTTACTTACCTACAGCTACAGCTCTTAACTTGGACTTTTACTTTAGCAAACCACACACTTGTGTAAAAGGTGACCTAAACACATGTTTGTTTTTTTATTCCACGTTTGTTAGCAGTTTGGCCTTGGCGGAGGTCCCCATCATTTTAGTTGTGTCTGGTCCTGTTAGCGTTGGTGAAATAACAAGACAAGACTTGCTCAAAGGTTCATTATGTCTTCTTATTCATATACTTGTTCAAATGTTCTTGGAATCAGACCATGTTTTCGGTATATTAGAAGGAAATTCCATCTAATATACCGAAAATATGGTCTGATTCCAAGAACATTTGAAAAAACTAAGATAAAATTAAAGTAAATTAAAAATTTAAAAAACTCGGTATATGAGTTGGAATATTTACAAATTCCATCTCATATACCGAAAATATGGTCTAATTACTACGGAGCCCCTAAAGGGACATGGGAATTTTTTTTTTTTTAGACATGTATCTCGTGGCCACGAGAAAGTATCTCGTGGCCACGAGAAAGTTTCTCGTGGCCACGGAAACTTTTTATAAAAAAAAAAAAAAAAAAAAAAAAAATATTAATTTTTTTTTTTTTTTTTTTTTTTTTATAAAAAGTTTCTCGTGGCCACGAGAAACTTTCTCGTGGCCACGAGATACTTTCTCGTGTCCACGAGAAACTTTCTCGTGGCCACGAGAAAGCATTGGATGCGTGCTGATGGTTTAGTGTGTGTTAAAATGGCAGTTTAGGAGTTAATATGGCTGTATTTCCAGATAGGACTTTCCCCGATGTGTGTTGTGGCAAAATGTGAATGCTTGATTAGTAGGTGTGAGACAAACACTTTATCTTCCTG
>NC_084737.1:7390789-7395789 GCF_033978785.1 Entelurus aequoreus | reverse complement strand
GAATCTACCAATCACGGTGTGGTATAAGGCTCTCGACACGAGGGCGTGCCGTGATGGCACTGCCTTTAGTGTCCTTTAGAAACTGTCACCGCATCATCTTTTTCACCATACTAACAGCTTGCAGGCCCAGACACATGGGTGAGGCTTCTGCAGACACATGTAAGTTATTGCAAGACATACTTGAGGAACAGCCATACATGTCACACTGAGGGTGGTCATATTTTATTTTATTTATTTTTTAACACTGTTACAAATATGCGCCACACTGTGAACCCACACCAAACAAGAACGAGAAACACAATTCGGGAGAACATCCGCACCGTAACACAACATAAACACAACAGAACAAATACCCAGAATCCTTTGCAGCCCTAACTCTTCCTGGCTACAAAAACACCCCCGCTACCCCCAACTCGCCTCCTCCCAATCCCCCCACACACACCTCAACCCCCCCGCCCCCATCTCCCGAATTCGGAGGTCTCAAGGTTGGCAAGTATGCATTGACGTCAGTTGCGTGATGCAAGCAGAGAAACATTTTGCTGCTTTTCCACGACACCCGCACACGCTCTTCCTCCCTCCCTCCCTGCCTCCCTCGCTCGCCCGCCTGCTTGCTCCCGCCCCCGTTGTAAACAGTCCGGGCGGGGAAGACGAGCGGTCCGGTAGCTTCCAAAGCACTCCGCCGAAGGACCTAGCGACAATACAAAAGTGTGGTGCGCTTGACCCCAGCGCTGATACTCCGACAGAGAGTCGCTGGGCGAATCAGACGTGTAACACGTTAGTGGTGATGTTAGCCCGTTCGGGGCTAATTGTGCTACCGTAACTGTAAACTCCACGGCGAGCCCCGACACCCCGATGTGTCTTATTTCATTTAATTTAATTTCATTTTTATTTATCTCCTTCATTGATGTGCATCTTTGATCAATAGACAATTATACCTCAATTATTCAATTATACATTTACACACCAAAGCCTGAGAAGGAGCAGGATGAAGAAAAATCTTATATTTTTCTGCCCCCTTCAACATAATATGTAGTCTTACTTAATGATATCATATAAACCAACAATTACTTCCAAATATAACGAAAACAAACACAAAACCACACAAAAAAACACAAAAAGTGCAAAACTTCATGAAGTACAAACCGAACAAAAAAAACAAAATAAGTAATATAAACCTCACGGGATGATACAAAACAAATATAAAACCAGGCAAAAAATAAGTAAAATAATAAATATAAAGCAAAATGTAAACACGTATGGCTGTCCATATGATCTTATTGTTCTGTCTTTATATATTTTTTCAATTGGAATATATTTTTACAATCTTTTATCTCATTGTAAAGAGAATTCAATAGTTTAACCCCCACCACTGATATGCACATTTGTTTTAAAGTTGTCCTTGAATACTGATGTTGGAAATGACCTTTTCTTCTATAGTCTTCATTCTCAGAAGTTGCTAGGGCGGGAAAGCCATTCAAAGAAGGTGAATTCATTAAAAAGTGCATGTTGGATTTTTTTTAAGACACCTTTTCTTGCGGCCCAGCCTCACCCAGTTTCTGCATCCAGTGGCCCCCAGGTAAATTGAGTTTGAGACCCCTGCACTAAACCATCAGCACGCATCCAATGCTTTCTCGTGGCCACGAGAAAGTTTCTCGTGGCCACGAGAAAGTTTCTCGTGGCCACGAGAAAGTTTCTCGTGCGCACGAGAAAGTTTCTCGTGGCCACGAGAAAGTTTCTCGTGGCCACGAGAAACTTTTTATAAAAAAAAAAAAAAAAAAAAAAAAAAATTTTTTTTTTTTTTTTTTTTTTTTTTTTTAATAAAAAGTTTCTCGTGGCCACGAGAAACTTTCTCGTGGCCACGAGATACTTTCTCGTGGCCACGAGATACTTTCTCGTGGCCACGAGATACATGTCTAAAAAAAAAAAAATTCCCATGTCCCTTTAGGGGCTCCGTAAATTACAAGAAAATAAAAATTAAAAAAATAAGAAAAAAAATGTTTCCGTTATATTAGATGGAACTTTGAAAAATTCCATCTAAAATATGGTCCAATTACAAGAAAATGTATATATATATATATATATATATATATATATATATATATATATATATATATATATATATATATATATATATATATATATATATATATATATATATATATATATATATATATATATAGAATTTATAAAAATTTAAAAAATTTAAAATTCTATCTTTAAAAAAATTTAAAATTCTATCTAATATACCAAAAATATGATCTGATTACAAGAAAATGTTAAAAAAAAAAAAATGTCCTTATATTAAATGAAATTTTTACAAATTCCATCTAATATACCAAAAATATGGTCCGATTACAAGAAAATGTGAAAAAATACAAATTTTTGGTATATTTGATGGAGTTTTAAAAAATTCCATCTATTATACCGAAAATATGGTCTGATTACAAGAACATTTTTAAAAAAGAAAAAAAATAGAAAAAAAAAGGTTTTGGTATATTAGATAGAATTATAAAAAATTACATCTAATATACCAAAGATATGGTCTGATTACAAGAAAAAAATAAAATAAAATAAGAAAAAAATAAATCCCGTTACATTAGATGGAACTTTTAAAAATTCCATCTAAAATATGGTCTGATTACAAGAAAATTTGAAAAAAAAATATATATATATTATTTCAGTATATAAGATGGAATTTTTACAAATTCCATTTCCAAATTCCATCTAATATACAAAAAATATGGTCTGATTACAAGAACATTTTTAAAAAAGAAAAAATAGAAAAAAAAAGTTTTTGGTATATTAGATAGAATTATAAAAAATGACATCTAATATACCAAAGATATGGTCTGATTACAAGAAAAAAATAAAATAAAATAAGAAAAACAAATTTTTCCCGTTATATTAGATGGAACTTTTAAAAATTCCATCTAAAATATGGTCTGATTACAAGAAAATTTGAAAAAAATATGTATATATTATTTCAGTATATAAGATGGAATTTTAAAAAATTCCATCTAATACCGAAAATATGATCTGATTACAAGAAAATTAGAAGAAAAAAAATGTTTTGTCCGTATATTAGATGGAATTTTTACAAATTCCATTTCCAAATTCCATCTAATATACCAAAAATATGGTCCGATTACAAGAAAATTTTAAAAAAGAAAATATATAATTTTTCGGTATATTAGATGGAATTTTTAAAAATTCCATCTATTATACCGAAAATATGGTCTGATTACAAGAACATTTTGAAAAAAAAAAAAACTTTTTTTTTTCCCGTTACATTAGATGGAACTTTTAAAAATTCCATCTAAAATATGGTCCGATTACAAGAAAATGTGAACAAAAAAAAATATTATTTCGGTATAATAGATGGAATTTTTAAAAATTCCATCTATTATACCAAAATATGATCTGATTACAAGAAAATTTGTAAAAAAAAAAATTGTGTCCGTATATTAGATGGAATTTTACAAATTCCATCTAATATACCAACAATATGGTCCGATTACAAGAAAATTTAAAAAAAGAAAAAATATGATTTTTACGGTATATTAGATGGAATTTTAAAAAATTCCATCTAATATACCGAAAATATGATTTGATTACAAGAAAATTAATTACAAAAAAAACCCAACATTTTTTTACGTATATTAAATGGAATTTTTTAAAATTCCATCTAATATACCGAAAATATGATTTGATTACAAGAAAATTAATTGCATAAAAAATAAAAACATTTTTTTACGTATATTAGATGGAATTTTTTAAAATTCCATCTAATACACCAAAAATATGGTTTGATTACAAGAAAAGAAAAAACAAAAACAAAAAAATAAAATTTTTCCTCTGTTATATTAGATGGAACTTTTAAAAATTCCATCTAAAATATGGTCCGATTACAAGAACATTTGAAAAATATATATATATTTATATTATTTCGGTATATTAGACGGAATTTTTAAAAAATTCCATCTAATATACCGAAAATATTAGATGGAATTTTAAAAAATTCCATCTAATATACCGAAAATATGGGAATAAGCGGTAGAAAATGGATGGGATGAATACCGAAAATATGATCTGATTACAAGAAAAAAATAAAATAAAATAAATTTAAAAAAATTACGTATATTAGATGACATTTTTACAAATTCCATCTAATATACCAAAAATATGGACCGATTACAAGAAAATTTGAAAAAATAAAAAATAAACATTTTCGGTATAGTAAACGGAGTTTTTAAAAATTCCATCTATTATACCGAAAATATGGTCTGATTACAATTTTTTTTTTTTTTTAAAAGACAAGAATTGTTGGGCATCTTACGGTGTGGAATAAATTCATTAATCACAGTTCTGAATGTCATATTATATATATATATATTTTAGGGAGCTCTATGCTTCAAGTGGAACTTGTCTGGCCTTGAGGGGGGTGACTTGTCTTGGAATCATTTTTTGTTATTAGCAACTCCGGCTGTTTATGCGCCGTTCAACGTGTGCAGGCGTGTGTTTGCGGTCACCACACAGCAGCAGACGGGCTCCAGATGCCACACCCCGTCACGACACGGTTTAGTTCTCGCCACGGTCTCCCAAAACTCCAACCCCGCCAGTCCTCGCAGGGGTCAGCTGGCTGCAGGGTGGCTGCTACTTAGGCCTGGGTCACGTGACTAAGCAGATAAAGGCGGTGTTATGCGGGACACTGGGGCTGTATCCAGGCAACGGTGCCTTTCATCCCCTTGGCAACCGCTAAGTCTTGGGAGGAGGGATGGGGGAGCCTTCTGTGCCTTCAGGCGACTGGACGGGATGACCTCGTTTGTCTGCGAGGATTTTGGGCACGGAAAGTGAGTTTAGGGTTGCAAAATGATCGTTCAATTGATGAGATGATGCATATTCTGCATCATTAAAATACAACATGATGGTTTGCTCTTCAGCACCCTTGGCGTTTTACCACTGGGGGGATGCTTTTTTGCTGAGTATGGATGTTTGCGGTC